>NW_022631412.1:0-95474 GCF_010015895.1 Lontra canadensis
TTATTTCTCCAGAAAGGTATTCTCTAATATCTTCCATGGTTTTTTTTGAGTCCAGCTAGCATCTTGATAATCGTCATTCTGAACTCCAGTTCTAACATATTACTAATATCCATATTGATTCCATCCCTAGCCATAGGTACTGCCTCTTGTTGTTTTTTTTTTTTCTTGTGTTTAGTTTTTCTGCTTTGTCATTTTATCCAGATAAGAATAGATGAATGAGAGAATAAGGTACTAAAAGGGTGACAAAAACCCCAGGAAAATATATGCTAACCAAATCAGAAGAGACCCAAAACCAGGGGGAGAAGAAAGGGGGAAAAATTAAAAAATAAAAAATTTTATACGTATACATATGTTAGAGTGGTGAATAGAACAGAGCCACCCACTTGATTCTGGGTATATTTTGGTCTCTTAGAAGAAATTACCTCCCAAAATTTTAAATAAAGAAAATATACATATATATATATATATATATATATATATATATATGTATATATATATATATGAAAATAAGAGTAAACATGATGAAGAGATGGAATATGACTGTAAAGATGAAAATTTTAAAAGATTCTAAAAAAGGAATTGATAAGATAAGTTGGCTGGAAAAAGAAAAAAAAAGAGGAAAGAATGTTATCAGGCTGGAGACTAGAACAAAGCCATGCACTAGGTTTAGGGTATATTTTGATCTCTTAGAAGAAATTATATCCTAAAATTTTAAAGAAAAAAACCTATATGTATACAAAAAATAAGGTTAAATACAATGAAGGGATACAATATGAGTATAACAATGAAAATTTAAAAAGACTTTTTAAAAAAGGGATTGATAAGTTAAAATAGATAAAAAACATTAATATAGGAAAGAGGAAAAGTTTTTAAAAAGTAGAATATGAAAAAAATAAAATTTAAAGAATTTAACTTTGAAAGACTAAAGGATCATGGGGGAAAAACCATGAATTCCATGTGTTGCTTTCCCCTAGCTCTGGAGTTCCACAGTTCTCATTGATCTGTGACTTTGATCTTGGCTGGGGGAGGGGCCTGTTGCCGTGATTCTCAAATGTCTTTGCCCAAGGTGAAATTGCGCCACCCTTGCCAGGGGCCAGACTAAGCAATCTGCTTGGGTTTGCTATCCAGAGCTTTTGTTCCCTGAACACACTTTCTGTACAGCTTTGGAGAACAAGAATGAGTATGGCAGCCTCCCAATCTCCAGCCCATAGGAGATGAGAGCTCAGGGCCCCACTCCTCAGTGCACCTTCAGAGAAAAGCAGTCAGTCCCTCCCATCTCCCTGGTCTCTGGTTACACCCTGAGCTCACCCAGCCTGTGACTGAGCCTTTCTATCTCTGGCACATGGCCCCATTTGGAGTCTCCACACCCAGCAGATTCCTGAAGGGCACTCCCACACCCCTCCTCCTGGAGGAGGAAGGAGATCTCCCCAGATCTGCCACCTGCAGGGCCCCTGCTTGAAGAGCAGTGGCCTGACTGTGCCCCAGATCACAGTTTAAGGTAAGCCTGAGCTAAGAGTGCACTCCTTGGCTCTGTCTCTATAGTCAGCTTCCCCGCTCTGATACCTGGGAGTGCTGCCACACTCAGACACTCCCAGTCTTTCTGTGACCCTGTGGGTCCTGAGACCACACTATCCCTGCAAGGGCTCCACACACACCCCCACCCCCTCAACCCCCGCTTAGCTTCTGGGTTGACATCCCTCAGTGGAGCAGACTTCTAAAAGTTCCCATTTTGTGCTCAGCTGCTCTACTGCTTTTCAGGAGCTGTCCCCTCCCCCCATGATCTATCTTCCCATATGTTGCCTCAGATTCACTACTCCACATGTCCTACCTTCTGGAAAGTGGTCGATTTTCTGATCCTAGAACTGCTGCTCTTCTTCTCTTCTATTCCTGTTGAGTTTGTAGGTGTTCATAATAGTTTGATAACTATCTAGCTGAGCCTCTGGGACCTGATGATATTTCAGTCTCCTACTTCTCTGCCATCTTGCTTCCTCCTCCCATATTTCCTGGTTTCAAAGCTTACTACAAAGCTACAAGAATCATGACATTATAGTACTGGGATAAAGATAGATGTTGAGATAAATGGGATAGAATTGAGAGTCCAGAAATAAACCCTTGCATTTATGGTAAATTGATTTTCAGCAAGAGTGCCAAGACTATTCAGTGAAGGAGGAATAGTGTTTCAACAAATAGTGCTGGAATAACTGACAATCCACATGCAAAAGAATGAAGTTGGACCCCTGCCACAGAACATACACACAAATTAACTCCAAATGGATCATAAAACCAAATGTAAGATGGAAAACTATAAAACTCTTAGAAGAAAACCCTGAGTTATTCTCCATAACACCAGTTTAGGCAAAGCCTTCTTAGATATGACACCAAAAGCATGAGTGACATAATAAAACAATGATACATTGTACTTCACCAAAATTAAAAAAAAATGTTTTGCTTGAAAGTATACCATCAAGAAAGTGTAGGGGCACCTGGGTGGCTTAGGTGATAAAGTGTTTGCCTTTGCCTTGGGTCATGATCCCAGGATCCTGGGATAGAGTCCCACATTGGGCTCCTTGCTCAGTGGGGAGCCTGCTTCTCCCTCTGCCTGCCGCTCTCTCTGCTTGTGTTCTCTCTCTCCCTCTCTCTCTCTCTCTCTCTGTCAAATAAATAAATAAATAAAATATTGAAAAAAAAAAGAAAGTGAAGAGATAGCACACAGAATAGGAAAAAATATTTGCAATTTGGATAAGGGACATGTATGTAGAATATATAGAGAAATCTTACAAATCAATAATTAAAAGCAATTAAAAATTTGGGAAAGGATTTGAATAAATTTTTGTACAAAGATGGTTCAGAAATGGTCATTAAGCACATGAAAAGATGTTCAACATGTTAGCCATCATGGAGATGCAAATCAAAACCACAATTAAAAAAAATGAAAAAAAGGAGAAAAAAAGCATAACAAGATACAATTTCATACCCACTAGGATGGTTATAATAAAAAAAAAGACACAATAACAGGTGTTGTAGAAAATGTGGAGAAATCGGAATCATCATCCTCTGCTGGTTAGAATATAATGTAAAGTGATGCCACCACTGTAGTAGTGTGGTAATTTTTCAAATAGTTTAACACAGAGTTACCATCTAACCCAGCAATTCTATTCCTAGGTAAGAGAAATAAAAGCCTACGTCCACAGAACACCTGCACACAAATATTTATACAATAGTATTCATAATAGCGCCAAAAGGAAACAATCAAAATGCCCAGTAACTGATAAGTGAGTATATAAAATATGGAGTATTATTTTGCAAGAAAAAGAAATAGTGATACATGTGCAATCTTGAAAACATCATGCTAAGTGAAAGAAGCCAGCCAGAAAAGGCCACATATTGTATGATTCCAATTATATGAAATTTCCAGAGTAGGCAAATCAATAAGATAGAACACAGATTAGTGATTGCCAGGAACTGCAGGGGTGACAAGGACTCTTTACTTGACCAAACTTTAGTCAGCCTCCTCTAAGCCCTTTACTCAACTAGGACTTGTCCTTGGGCTTTGTTTTCAGGCCTACATAGCCTAGTGTTAGCAAGAATCCTCTTAAGACAGTTTAGTGAGAATCCCCTTCTCTAGATATCTGATCACCCTTGATATCAAATTCCCAATTCCCTACTGTCCCTTAGGTGATTTCTGATTACCTTAGCCTGCCTTCAGCAAGAATACAATTTAGCAAAAATCTCCCAACCCCTATTGTCTCTTTTTAGCAATTTTCCATCCACCAACCACACCCCACCCCAACCTGCTCCTCTGCTATAAATCCCTACTTATTTTTGCTGTATTTGGAATTGGGTCCAGTTCTATACTGAGATCTTTTTTCCCCATACTGCAGTAGTTCAGAATAAAATCTGTTTTTACTGTATTAACTACTGTCTGGCTCTGTTTTTGTTTTTTGTTTCGTTTTGGTTTTGTTTTAACAGAGGTTGGAGTGGGAATGGGGAGTTATTGGTATGGGTACAGAGTTTCTTTTTGAGATGATGAAAATGTTATAAAGTTGAAAGTAGTGACTGTTGCATAGCTCTTCGTACACACTAAAACCCATTTAATTGTATACTTTAAATGGGTGAATTGTATGGTATGTGAATTATATCTAATAAAGATGTTACAAAATTGGCAGTGTCTGGATTTGAACCCAGGTCTAGCTAACTCTAAAGCTCACAGTCTTCACAAGTCTGTTCGGCCCCCACCCTGGATGTGCTTGATAAATGCACTACTGTCCTTAGGGCTACTGTTCTGATTACTCAGTGGAGGGACTAGAAGGGGAACCCAGAACTTCTGACTGATACTTCTCAACCTGGGGACATAGAATGCTTCAGTGACTTCCCATTTCAGGACTCAGGAAATGTCACTTGATAGGGTCTTGCCGACAAGCCTCTCATCACCAGATGCAGGCCATCACCTGTGCTTACTGGGTGCTGGCAGAATTCCAGGATCAGCTACCATAGACCTAGAAAGGACTGAAGAGAGAAATGATCTTTGGCATCATCCCAGCTCTACTACATGGCTCCTGGCAAGACTGAAGCCAGCACCTGTGTTACCACAGCAGCCTGGTGGCCTGTTCACCCCAGCTAGTCAGGACATCAGGCTAGATGTCTGGAGCACGGCACTCTCTTCTCAGAGTCACGAGGCCAAGAGAAAGAGAAAAAACTATGCCTAGGCAACCAAAAGGACCACTGCACTTAGCCCTAACCCCCAAATTCCCACAGGAACCAAAGCCATACAAAGAATCTTGACTCCTTTCCCTCAAGTCATTATGTCACACTTCCCAGACAATCCCTGCAAAAATGACCTTTTCTTTCCCCAGTATAAGACTCCCCTTGGCCTTGGGTCCCTTGTAACAAGAACAATTATTGATTGGGCCCTTACTCTGTGCCAGCTACTCTTCTAAGTCCTTATGCCTCTTATCTAATTCACTACAACATTACCAGAGATAGGTGGCCCCATTTTGCAGAAAAGGAATCTGAGATACAGAGCTTGCCCATGTTTGCACAGCTAAGTGATAGAACTGGGCTTTGAATTCTGGCAGCCTGGCTTCAAACCCATGTTCTGAGTCACTTCTCTAGCATCTGCATCTCTGACCAGGTACCCGTGTGGTGACCCCATTTGGGAAGATGCTTCAAGAAATGTGCAAATGCCTTTTGTACTGTTAACCAAGCCCAAGTGTGAGACCAGCATGGAGACAACCTCGGGGATTCCACCACCACAAGGAGGCCACTGACCCACCCATCTCCCCACCACTTATTGACTCAGAGCAGCCCATTCCACAGTCCATATCTGCTGTAATTATGATCCTCTGACTCTGCTACAGATCCATCTCAGCTGGCTCTGTTGTGTGAAGCCAGATGCAGCAGGCCAGAACTCAGATGGACATCATAAGCCAATGCTCTGACCCAGAGCATCACCAGCAACAGGCGCACCAATCTGTCATTTTAAGGTTTCCTCAGCCCCCCGGACCCCTGCAGCCCACCAGAGGGCACTGTGATTATTTGATTAAGTGACATACTATCAAGCTGGAAGAAGTGGGGTATCCCCAGAGGTTTTAACCCACTTCAAGTGAGCTTCACCAGTCAAACCGAGAGAAACTCTGCCTTTTCTTGCCCCTGTCCCTCACCCATACACACAGGTAAGCACCTGAGGACTCCAGGCCCAGGATAACTCTTTTTAGTAGCTGCCTTACTCTTTAATAAGGGCAAAGACAAGTGTACCAGAAATAGCCAATATCCTTAATTTCACTAAATCAATCAAAATCTGACTTTTATTCTCACCTCCTGGGCTCTTGGGAAATTTAACCTCAGTTATTAACAGATATTTTCTCCTCTAACAGAGTTAAGCAAATCCTGGGGTTAGATGCAAAACAAAAGTTTTGATGAGACCCATCTCCTCACCGATCATTGGTCCATGCACAGCCAGCCTCTATTCTGAATTGGACATTGCCTCATTTTGACTGGTTGGACAGCATGCTCTTCCAGTCATTAAATATTTGATTACCACCTTTGGGTTATAGGAGCCAGGTGTTTAGTTGGGTGCCAAGGTTTTCCTGGGCCTGCTTCCTGCCACTTTCCCCAGCCTCACCTTTCACCGCACCCTCCCTTGCATGTTATGTTCTAGCAACACTAAACTACGCAGAGTTGCCTAACTATAGCGTACTACTCTCACTTCACCTCACCCCGCCTTTCCTCTAGGTGTTACCTCTGCCTGGGTTGCTTCCTGCGCTGCCACAGCTCAAGTGCCCCCTCCTCTGGAAAGCCTTCTCTAACTATGCTAGTCTGCACAAGGTGACCCTTTCCTGTGTTCCCACAGTCTTCTTTGCCTCCTCTTGTCATAGTGTTGAGTGCAGAATATTGTATTTGTCGTTTTCGTCATGTGCTTTCTCACGGAGAGTGGAAACTACATTGGTATCTGTACCTATTTGTACCTCCTGCCCCTTACTTAGGGCTTGGCACAGTGAGTTTTGACAAATGAATGATTATTAAATGGCATAAATGAGAAAGATGGGGGCAGAGCTGAAGTCTAGAGAAGTTGAGAAGAAGCCCATAGTAGTATCCCATGAAAGGAGTTGTCTGATGTGGCTAGAAGGATTTTTCCCCCTGTACCATTCTTGGGCTCCAACCATACCAAGCTGGAAGGTAAACAAGGGAAACTTTTGTCATGCAACTAAAAGAAGAGAAGATCAACATGAGATTCTTCTAGTAGCATTACGCATAGGGGGCAAGGTGAGAGGCAGTCTTGTCAGTGTGAAAGGCCTGATTGTCTTATAATAGCTTGACAATGAAGCTGGACCAGTAAGCAATGTTTTTCTTCATCTCCCTTTCTACCTGTAAGTGTCCAAAGCCCTTTCTAGCTCCACTCAGGGGCAAACTAGATGCAGCGGTATGAATGACACCCCAACCCTAAGGCCAAGAAGAGAAGAGATGAAATTTTGAGGGCATAGGAAGTTTCAAAGGCCAAGGAGCCTCAGTTGGGGTGAGGGAGGAAGAAAGCAGTTCCAGAGGAGAGGCTCCTTGAGACAACTCTGTGGGTGGCCCTTAAAGGGAAGAACAAAGGCCTGCTAAGGCCATTGACTCAGACAGAGGAGCTAATTCCAAATTTGGGAGGGGTGGTAGGGAGGATTCTCCGGATTCTAAGAGACATGGGAGCTTGGAGTAAACTATTCTTTACATTGTTCTGGACTCTGTGTATGATTGAGCAGGTAATAGTAAGACCTTCCCCTTCCCCCTGTAAAGGGCTATATGGGCCTACTCTTCTGATATTAAAAAGCATAATAACAGGGTTATATGATGTGGAATGGGGGGAGTGGGACAAGGGCACTCAGGGGATGGACCCCGTCCGGGATTGTTAAATTGTAATGCAGTCTAACTGCACCCAAAACAAAGCATGCTAAAGAACTGAATCCAGGAGTGGGCCTCTGGCCTCAAAATTGTTAGCAAAATGGGCCTGAGGTTTAAGAGACAAAGTTGACACAGCTCAGACAGTAATGGTGCCAGGGTGCCCCTCCCAGTAGGAGAGGGATGTGGTGAAGAGAGCTGTGACCTCAGCACTAAAGTTTCGGGAGGAGGGTCACACTTGGTAAGATGTGCTTCACCAAGGAGCTGGGAGCCTCTTTGTGTTGGGAATTTTCTAGGCTGGTTCAAGCCTAAGATTTTCCTCAGAAAATCAACACGGGCACGGAATTTTTATACACATTTGGTTTGCTTCTGGAGATACGAAGTTCTCCATATTCCTTGAAGGATATGGTAGAATTAATTTTGAAAGAACCAAACAGATATTGGAGCCAATGGGACACAGGAGCCTGAGACAGGTGCCACAATAAGGAGTGCTGGGGTGCATGTGCTTCTTCTTTTCACTACATTTGCATCTTTGGGGTAAATACCTAGTAGTGCAATTGCTGGGTCATAGGGTAGCTTTAAGGAATACATATTTTTTTAAAAGAAATATCTTGGAGACTATGCTAAGGAGTCATGTCAGAAAGCTTCCAGGGTCTCATTCATGAGGAGGTACCTGTGTTCAAAGTACAAAATCCATCAGCAATGGACAGTGGTTGAATTTAATATAAGTCCTTTGGAGGAGAGAAAGTGCTGGGGAAGCATATGTTAAGTTCTTGGTCCCCTGGCAGAGAGGATCCAAAGTTCTGTGTTTTGGATAAGTTTAAATACCTACTTACATAAGGGAGTAGAGAGGGGAGCCTAAAGCCCCATAAAGAATCAAGCATTGACCAAAACTGCTGACTGGAGTTTCTCATAGCCAGCTGTGGAAGACAAAACTAGGCTGCACAGTTGGCTTAAGGTATTTGACCACTGTAACACCAACCCTGAAATCTCAATGGCTTAACATAATAAAAGTTTAATGTGGTCTGCAGGTATGGGGGTTCTCTGCTCCCTCTTGTCATTCATAGATCCAGCTTCATCCATCTTGTAATGCCAGCATCTTTGCCACACGTCCCAAAGTTGCGAGGGAAGAGGACAGTGTGAGAAAGGCACACCTAATATTAACTATCTCAATTTGTAAGTGACACCTATCATTTCTGCTCACCTCCTGTTGCCACAATAACCCATCATGTGACCTAATTTTGATAGAAGGACACTGGCAAATGTAGTCCCTAGCTGGGCAGTTGGTTCCCAGCAAAACTTTATACTGTGCAAGAGAAGCACTGATTGTTAGTGAGCAGTTGACTCTCTCTGCCAAAATGCACTGGAATTTTCCCTGTTGATAAAATTACTTCCTGCTGTGAGATTGAGGTTGAAGTTATTATTATTAGAGATAACCTGGAACAACTGAACCTACATTTTAGGCCCAAACTCAGGTTTTGGTGGTTGATGCAGAAATAGCTATGGAGAGTCATATGGAACGGTTGGCAGCTACACCAAGGACAGTATGGGTTACGAACAGCTAAGCCTTACCTTAGATGGGGGGAAAGCTCCCAACTGAGCTGAAGGGGCCCCAGGTTGGAATCATCTGAGTTTTGGGATATCTAGAACTCACTCTTGTGTAACTTCTCCAAAGCCTTCTGGAGTAGATTCCCAGCAAGTTCAGGCCCTATTCCTCAAGGCAAATGGGGCTGCAGATAACTGTAAAATTAGAGAGAGACCCACGACAATAATTTCATGGGCAAGTAGATCCAAGTAGAGTGGCTACTGCTGACCATCTACCCAACATACCCTTCTCCACCACAGGTTTTTCCTAGCAGGTCTGACTGCACTGGTAGTGGAAGTAGGGGTATAAATGGTACTCTGGGGGAGAAGCTGGTTCGCAGAAGAGATGGAGCTATGCTGTTGGGTTGGGGTTTCCTTAGAACTGGTGTGAATGGAGTGAGGTATTAACAAAGGCAGCCTGAAATTATATTGCTAGGATAGAGTCAGGACTGATGCTCGAGAGATCACAATTTGGAAAATTTTTTTAAAAAGCATTGGAGAAAGAAGGTGAGGTAAATTTGGAAGCAGGAGGATAAACAACAAAGAATTTAGCCTGGAAAGTTGAAGGTGGGACAAGGTGGGGTGTGAGAACTGTGTGAAGCTGAGTCATTCCAGACTAAGGCTGAGCAGGGATTATTAGTTTCAGTGTCCCACTTAGGGGCTTCTCTGAGATTGGAACAATGCCTAGCTGTACAGCAAGTTTCAGGGGATGACCATAGCAGTGTGGTAGGCAATGGTGTTGTAGGGAGAAGCCTGAAAGGACTCTGAAAACCTCAATGAACACCAAAATCAAATCCCAACCACAACTACTGAATGACTGCTGTAACAACAGATGGGAGGAGGCAGTGGTGACTGACCAGTTTCCAAGCACCCTGTTTGGGGTGCTATTCTTAAGATAGGTCCAGAAGCCAATGGGAGACAGGTATTTCTCCTCACAGCTCTCTAACAGCTCTAGGCATGTCATATGACCTGAGCACAGCCAATCAGATTCTTCCACTGATGTCAAGAGATTATTTGTGATGGCTATATCAGAACCCAGAATTTGCTGGCACAGGGGTAAGTGTTCTGAGGTGGCAATGTTAGTGACAGCATGTAGCAGTCTGGTGTTAAGGGAGGCTCTTGGCTCGATCCCATCTCCCTTGTTTAATGATTAGATCCCAATCTTCTAGGTGATTCTGTGAGCTATATTCTTCCCACATGAGGAAGTTATCTAGAATTGTTTCTGGTGTGTGTAATCCAGAACCGTGACTGATATGATGTCTAGTCTGCTTGAAATGAATAAGTTTCAGTCCTGGCCCTCATGGAGCTTGCCGTCCAGCTTCTGCTTTGAATAATTTTGGAACAAAGTGTGTGATGAAGAGCTAAATATTGTCTGGATGACGAGATAGACAAGTGACAAGTGATGAGGTGATTAGAAACAGTTCAAGATGAGGTTAAAGAAATAGGAAGTAATTGAATATTTAGTGAATTCTATGAATGCCACCATCTGTAGCAGCTCAGGACAAAGAGGTCAGGATGCTAGTAAGATAAAAAAAGTGATGAGGTGGGATCTCAGCTGGGTCTTGGAAGCTGGGAAGGTTTGAGGGAAGCAGAAGGAATGCACTAGGAGGCTGTCTGCTCCCCCAGAAATACAGGCCACGCTGGTGATCAGGAAGCACTGACACCCTGAATCATCCTTTATGGTTCTCTATTCCTTCCCATAGTGCTCATGTACACAGTATCTCTTAGGCCTCACAATATCATTGTAAGGGAGGTGGGACAGGGCTTTTCATTATTCCTTCTTCCCAGAAGAGGGAGTCAGATTCAAATGAACTAGGTGAATTGCCTAGGGTCACAGAGCCATAAAGCCACAGCACGAGAAGAAGTATTCAATGTATTTCAACAACATCGCAAAGGATGGGCTAAACCCATGCTCTAATTGCATATCCCAAGTATAGGTGTTCACCATTTCCCTCTTTGTCAGCTAGACTTCCAGAAAGTTCTTCCTTGTGTTGAACTGAGATGTGTGTCCTGTCAACCCACCAGCACGACGGAACTGATCTACAGCAGAGTAAGGACGAGAACTCCTATCCTTTGACTCTAAATGTCCTTTCCATTGTCCCTCACTGCAAACTGCTCATGGCCTTGTCCTCTCCCTCTTGCCCCTCCTGCTGCCTAGACTGTGGATAACAGCTGGCTTTTGCCAGGGGGAGGTTAAGTGGAAAAGACCAGAAGTCGGTAGGGCAGGTGTGCAGTGGGAGCAAGGTGGCCAGTATGGCAGCCTGGCCTCTGGTTTTCTCCATTGCCCTGAAAACAATTTGCTTGTCTGGCATGCTAATTTGCTTTATGTCTTCCCTTATTAATCACATTGTTTTGCATAGGTCTGTGAGCTTCAAATGTGTTTGTTATGACTTCAATTATGTGTGACTGACCATGGCCCCAGCAGTCTGGAAACAGGATTTCCTCCCTCCCTTGCACTCCCAGATTCCAGAGCCCTCTTTGGTAGCCCCAGTCTGTTCTTAGCAAGACTGTGGAAGGGAGTGAGGTTCTCACTTTCTTTACTTGCAGGACCTGAGACTTCATCCTATGAACAAATAGGCTCCTTCAGGTAAAGCTCAAAAGGCGGGAGGGAGAAAACCTCTCTCTCTCCTCCAAGATGTATACCTGCCCCTTCCATGAGTGCACAAAGGCAGCATGACAGACATGGAGGGGACAAAATGACCAATCCTGAAAAACATGAGAAAGCAGCCCCCAAGCACACTTTCACTTGTCAGCAAAATGATGAGGGTTTGAGTGGGAAATGGAGTGCATTCCAATTGCAAAGAACTTAATAGGAACCAGCTCAAAATCCTGCTAGCCTGCTCAAGGCCCTGTTACTTTGTAAAAAGCCAGATGTGGTCTATTATTTTTAAGTGTCAACTAGATGGAGGATATGACAGGGAGAAGGATGAGATTCCTCTTCCTGAAAGCCCAGGTGAGGTTCAGCATGCTCTGGGAAAGGTACCCTCTTGGCTCCTTCCCGCCTTTCTGCAAGGTGCCCACCAGGAATGTCCTGGTGCCAAGAGCCAGGTCAAGTCCCAACCTGGGTTTCCTCACTGAGGCAGGTCAGCAGCTGGTTTCCATTAGCCATTATCCCCACCCCCCACCCTTCCTTCACTTCTCAGTGTCTCATTGTGTCTCACTGGTGACAGGCTGTTGGAGATGTCTTGACACAAGCTTGCTGAAGGATTCTCAGTATGCGTTGTCCCTTTGCTTGGTGTGCTAGTTTTCTTGGGCCCTCTGGGGTCTTTCCATAGCGAGTCGATCTGTCAGTTTATCTGTCAGTCAGCTTGTCCATCAACTATCATTCTCTATTAGCCAGAAAGACCGTCTGTCAGTCAGACAGCATGACAGTCCTTCTGTTTGTCAACCAGTCTTGGTCAGCTGAGCAATCAGCCAGTCAATCTGTCCATCTCTGTCAATCAGTCAGTGTTTTAGGAGGGGAGATGGGACACAGACCATAGGAAAGACACACACCACACCACATGGCAGAGGGGATGCAGGGCTACCCTTGTTAGCCTAATGTGCTGTGAAGGCATAAATGCTAAGGAGGCAACAGTTGAGAAGTTGTCAGAACAAGTGTAGGGCTAATTTGGGAAGGTTTCCTAGAGGAAAAGCATTTGAAAGTGCTAAAAGAACTTCGACTGGACTGGGATTTTTAGCCCCATCCTTGACTGCAACCAAAGCACCTCAGGGTTTGACCCTGAATGAAGGGATTAGAGACTGAGAATTGAGGGTTCAGTTGTGTTATGGAGAGAATTCTACTCCTAGCTGGTTTTTTTTTTTAGTGTTCTACTTTTTTTTTAATATTTATTTATTTTATTTTATTTTATTTTTTATAAACATATAATATATTTTCCCCCCAGGGGTACAGGTCTGTGAATCGCCAGGTTTACACACTTCACCGACCTAGCTGTTTCTGATGAGCCGTGGGACCTCAAACAAGTTCTCTGAGCCACAGCTCCCCATTTGCACCACTGAGGAACAAGTAGGGGACAGCAGTAGACCCAATAAGCCCTAAAGGTCCTTCCAGTTCTGATGTGCCCTGGGGTTCTTTCTCAGTTTTGTGTCTGGGAGAAGGAAGGACGGTAGTCCTGAGGCTTAACTTGGGCTCTCAGCCAGGGCTTCAATTCAGATCAGGTTTCTGGACATAGGTCCTCCAAATGGAGGATACCAATCCTAACAGAAAATTGGACAGACATACAGGCACGCAGATGCATGTGCACAGATGTCTAGCTGGGCCACCCCTCAGCTAAACAATAAACTGCAGTGATTAATCTTTTCTGAGGGTGGATTTTTTGGAGGCCATTGTTCCTGGGTTGGGGTGTTATGGAATGGGTGACCCATTTCTGGGACTGATAGAGGGACAGGAAAGACTGGAGGAAGTGGATTTGTCAAGAAGTTTGTGAGGGATGAGGAAAGAAGCCTGTCAGGGAGAAAGAGAGAAGTGTCAGGACTCAAGACCTTGCCCCTCCTTCCCACACCATCTTTTCTCTTCACCTCTGTATCCCCTCCCCAGGCTGTTGACTGGGAGACATATCCAGTCTTAAAGGTCTCTCAAGCACTGACATCGAGGTCATAGGAAGGCCAGTCTGGAAGAGTCCTTAGAAGCTGTCCACCAAGGATACTAATGCCCAGAGAGGGGACAAGAGTTTCCCCCTTAATATACAGTGTAAAAATAACAGTAATAGATACATGGACAAAATGCTGTGGGTGCACAGAGGAGGAATCAGATATCTGGAAGGGCTTTACAGGGGTGCTGACAGTTGGTTTCAATCTTGAAGAATGAGTAGGAGAACAGCAGGTGTACAGGGAAAGGGATTCCAAGCAGAGAGAACCACAATGTACACAGGCACAGAACAGCAAATGTAAATGAGAGGAAATGGTAAATGTAGTCTAAAAGACCTAGAGCAAAATGGGCAGAACAAAGGTAAAATAATGAATTGAAACTAGATTTTGAAGGACCTTAAAGACCAGGTTGGGAATTTGAGCTTTATCTTGGAAGTATTTGAGACCTGTCAGTTTTTAAGCAGGAAGATTCTCAGATTATTACTCTTTTTTGAAGATCTTATTTATTAGATAGAGGGACAGAGTAGGAGGAGGGGCAGAGGGAGAAGGAAAGAGAGAATCTCAGGCAGACTCTGCACTGAGTGAGGAGCCTAACACTGGGCTCGATCCCACAACCCTGAGATCACGACCTGAGTCAAAATCAAGAATTAGATGCCCAACTGACTAAACCATCCAGAAGCCCCATCAGGTTACTTTTAATAATAATGCAGAATATATTAGATTTCATTAATGGAATCATTCTTGTCTGCAGGCTCAGGCGTCAGATAGCCTGGTTCAAATCCTGGCTCCTTATTAGTTGTGTGACCTTGGGCATGTGATGCAATTTTCAATGGCTCAGTTTCATCATTTGTGAAAACAGAGGCAATAATGGCACTTTTTTCATAGGGTTTTACTGAGGTAAAGCATGTAAAGTGCTTAAAACAGAGCCTGGGTCATAGTAAGCACTCAATAGATGTCAGCTAAAAGTAATGATGGTGATATCGTCCTTTCATGAAAGAGGATTTTTGAGGCTAAGAGAGGTGAAGTCACTTGCCTAGGACCACACAGCCACTTTGTGTCAGAGCTGGATTTCAAACCAAAGTCTAGGCTAAGGATTTGTGCCTTAAAAAATATCTCAGTAGGCCCCAGGAACGACTGCTTAAAGTGAGGAAGACTGGAGCCCACGCTACCACTTGGGAGGCTGTTGCAACTGCCTGGGGATGAAGATGCCGGTTGGAACCCTGGAGAGCCACTTTGCCCAACCAGGCTGTCATTTGGGAGCCTCTGAGGAGCTGGCCTGGCCCAGGGAAGAGCTGTTCTTTCCATCAGTGGGGCTGGGGAGGTTAATGGCATTCCCAGGAAGGGCCAGGGATTAGGAGGAGCCTGCACTGCAGAGCCAAATTCTTTCACCTCTAGTGAGTTTTCCAGAATTTCCCCCTCTGCCCCCCAGTGTCTGGCCCCAAGAAAAAAGAGGGGGGGATGGGCTAAGACACTCTCCCTCCCCAGACCCACAGACCTGGCTGGAGGAGAGTGTGGCCCCCCACTGGGCTGGCCCTAGTCCCGGCTGTGGCTGTTCCGGCACAGGCTGTGGGAAAGGAGGAAGGCCCCAGCATGTTCTCTGGGGTGCAGCAGGGGAGGACAAAGAGGAGGGGGGCGGGACCCTTCAGAGGCTGGACAATTAGAGAGAAGGCACATTCCAGGGGAATCCACATCTGGGATGAGCCTGAGCCAGGGCCAGCCTTGTAATCCATTGCAGATGTGACGGCCAGCAACAGATGTGGGCAGGACCTCCCTCATGGGCGGCTGGCGGGTGGGGGGTTGGGTCTTGCGGGGCAGGGAGATGAGGAACAGCTTCCAGACACCACTAGGCAGCTCCTCTTGAGAGGTTGCTACCTGGCTGCAATTCCATGCATGGTCCTTTGCCAATGGCAGTAGCCAGGCTGAGAGGCCACAGCCAACCCAGGAAGCCTGGTTTCAATGAAGTGTTTCTGGGAGCATAGCTTGGGCCAGGAGGCCACCAGCCCCCTGGATGGGCTTTTTGCTCCCCAAGAAAGCCTTATTTTCAGATGCCATTTGCTGGGCAGCAGTGGTTTCTATGGCCTCAAACCTGATAGGGCGGGACTTTGGGACTCTGGGTCTGACTTGGACCAGCTCCAGCCTGTTTATCCTCCAGGGACTCTGGGTCTAGCATTGCCAGGAGGAAGTCTAAAGGACGTGCCAGTGCCAGGAACTGATTTTCCTGGACCCAAGTGGACAGGGCTAGCTAGATAATGTCTAGTCCTCTGTGCCAGCCATGTGACCTGACAGTTGGCACTAGAACAGTGCCCTATAGGAAGAAAGGAGGAACACAGCAAGGGCTCCCTTGCTGGTTGGTTTTGTGAAGACCAGTCAGAGGCCTGGTGGGTGGAGATGAGGGGCGTCTGGGGAGTATGAGGCAGGATATCCCCGGTCTCTGTGTGGGGATGTGTGATTGTTCCATCACCCAGCGTGTTTGTCAGGGCACCTGCAATCAGAGAATCATCATCTTAGAATGGCGGAATGGGGGACTTCCTCTGGTCCATCCCAATCCCTTTGTGTCACAGAAGAGAGAATGGAGGCTCAGAGAAGTACAAGTTTGCCCCAGGTTAGAGAGCCAGGGGCAGAGCTGACCCAATAAGGCAGGGCTCTTGATTCCCAGCTGAGGACTGTTTCCCACAGCCCCAGGCTACTTGGTAGAATGAATGGATGAGTAAGTAAGGGAGTGGATGAGTGAACGAAAGGCTTGGCTGCTAAGATGGAGCTGTGGCCTGGCCAAAGTTTTGTAGACACAGAGGGCACATCCACTTCCAGCTTCTCAGCAACATATTGCTTGCTTGAAATAAGAATCCATCTTGCCCGCTTTCCTTCAACAATGTCTGTCTCTCACAGGCTCCAAAGAAGGGGAAGGATTCACCCCAGGTCACCCACCATGCCTAGGGCAAGGGCAGGATGGAAAGCCAGGTGTTCTTGAGCCCCCACTCCTCACCTCCTTCTGCCAGAGCTGAAGACAACTTCCATCCATTTCACAGGCAAGGAAACCGGAGACAGGCCCAGAGGGGGCGCAAGACGGATTACAGGATGAGCTTTAAATCAGGCCTGGCAGGACACTGTGTGTAATGGATTCCTGTTGGCCGGAGCCGCATTTGTGGCCCCTGTGGGTTTAGGCAGCCCCCAGAGCTATGTCACTCCAGACTAACGACAGGTGGCAGCAGAGGACCATGGTAGGCAGCCTAGGCCTTGTCTAGTAGGCTTGCCCAGCCCCCTTCCTCAGGCCCAAAGTTGGCTAACTTGGTACCCGGGGTGCATGTGGGGCCCTATGGCAGAGAGCCCAGGCTGAGGTGCCTGAGGCACCCAGAGGTAGGATACATGTGTCTTTACTGAAAATCAGCGTCCTCACCAAAGATAAAAGGCAGGACAGGACATCTGAGAGGGAAGAAGTGGTGGTGGACAGAGTCTAAGAGGGAGAGGGAACTGCAGAGAAAGAGAGACAAAGAGACAGAGAGGGAGAGATGGAGAGACAGAGAAATGGGCTGACAGTTCACAAAAAGAAAATAGAGATTCCATGGCCTATATCCACATACATATGTTGAAATCATGGAAGTGTCCTGCTGGAAGGACACTTAGAGGCCACTTAGTCCAAATGTTCCACCTTACACATGAGTATACTGAGACTCAGAGAAGATGTGATTTACTTGAGATCCCACAAACAAATTTCCAGTAAGCAGGCCACAGCCTGATTCCTTTCCTGATTCCTGGACTTCAGTTCTTTTGTCCAAAATCCACCTTGGACAGTATACTTAACTGCCCAAAGATCTACCCAGTATTTGCCACTGAGTAGGGGAGACAGAAATGGAGACAGATACCTCTGACAGAGGCATAGAGAGTCAGTGCAAGAGGAGAAAGAGAGTCAGTGCAAGAGGAGAAAGAGAAGGGTGCAGGAAGAAGCAGAGAAAGACCTCAAACACAGGTGGGGTAAGGCTGTTCTGGTATCAACAAGCCTATTTCCCAACTGGCCTGCATTCTAGGGTTCCACCTGAAGTCAGGTAGCCAGTCAACTGTGAAGGACACTCAATCTTCCATATTAGACATTCTGTCCCCCTCAGCCCAAGCCTAGTCCATTCTAGAACAGGGACCAGTTATATGAAAAAGGGGCCCAGGTGGGGCACTTGGGTGGCTCAGTCAGTTGGGCCTCTGACTGTCAATTTTGGCTCAGCTCATGATCTCAGGGTTGTGAGATAAACTCCTGAGTTGGACTCTGTACTCAGTGGGGAGTCTTCCTGGGATTCTCTTCCTCTCTCTCTCTGCCCCCCTCAAATAAATATAATAAATCTTTAAAAAAAAATAAAAGAAAAAGGGGTCCAGGTTGGATCCTAGAGCTGGAAAGGAGACCTTGGTTTTCTTCTACCTCTGTTGCCAGATCACCTTGAGTTCACTGTTTGATTTTACCACATAACATGGACACATTGTTTCCTGACCAGAGCCTAATCTCTGCCATCTCAGGTCTGCTGGTCCAAGATAGGACATCCGTGCTATGTCATCATCAACTCTAGTGACCATATTTTTCAAACTAAAAATCAGACCAGATTATCTAATGCATCATCCAATCACAGAACAGAATATTTTAAATTAAGCTTGTCGCTGGAAATCCGAGCCATCTGGTTACTGTCCTGTTACTCCACCCATTGGTTTCCCCTTCACACACAGGCCTGGAGATGCCCCCAGCTGTTAGCCAGGCCCTGGGGCTGAGAAATGAGAAAGGGGAAAGAAAGCTAATGTATACTGAGCTCTTGCCATGTGTCAGGCATTTTCTGTCCATTATCTCATTTACTCCCCATGACAACTGTATGAGTAGGTACTCTTTTAATCTTCATTTCACAGATGAGGAAACAAGTTCAGACAGCTGGACTCACTAATGCAAGGTTACACAAGTATACCCAGCTAGGTAGAGAGCAGGCTCCAGACCCCAATGTAAGCGGCTGAAATTCCCAGCAGAGAAAGCCCTTGAAAGGAAAGAAAGGAAGCGTGGAACAGAAATGACACCCTGAAAGCTAGTGGGAACTTGGATGTATTAACAGAGGTAAAGAGACCAAAATGAAGTAGGTTACAGACTTACCCTTCTCTGCCCCCTGGAATATGTGTCCAGTTCTGGGCTAAGGGAACCCTGGTGCCTATCTACAGGGCAGTGAGGAGGTTGGGGAACAGGTTAGAACCCATGTCCACAAGTAAGAGTTGGAGGCACTGGGGCTCTTAGGCCTGGAGGAGTGACTTGATAGACTTGAGACCACACATGGGGTATATATGTTTTATGTGCCTCCAAGATAAGAGGTGGTAGTTATGGATAGACAGATGTGAATGCAGTGCAAGGAAGAACTTTCTCAGAATCCAAATGATCTTGTCATAAAACTGGCTGTACTGAGAGAGGGTGAGCTTTCCGTGACTGGTGCTGTGCAAACATGGTCCAGCTGAATACTTAGTTGAAATGTTGCAGAGAAGGCTTAAGGTCTAGAGCAGAGGTTAGCCTGGATGCCCCCTATGTTCACCGCAGTCCTGAAACTCCATGAATCTGTGATTCTGTGAGGGTTGGAATTGTCAAAGGCCACCCCCACGGAGATTCCATAACTTCCCTCTACTACTTTTTTTCAGTGCTTCATATCTTTTAAAACCAGAAAATAATTTCTTAGGTCCCACCTAAATTCCTCTTACTGGAGTCATTCTTAGTTCTGCATAGGACTGGCTGCTGAGAAGGGAAGGGTGGAGAAAGCAGCAAAGCAAGGCCACCAGAGACCTAGAGGAGAATCATTCTCAAATAGCAAATGTTAAGCAGACAGATGGCCAATGATGAAAGTGGAGGGAGCATTCAGAAAACATTACAGTTGAGATGGAAATTTCCTTAGTGATACTACGTTTTCTGATTGATTTTGTGATTTAAATTGCTAACACTTGAAAAGTGATGGGAGTGATAAGTTGCTCACATCTTCATTATTTGGAATATGACATTAATCAACCACTCGATAATTCTGAACATTCTCCTGCTGGTCAGGAAATCCTTTCTTAGGGCTAATCTAGATGTCAATTACAGCACCACCAGACCATTGTTAAACATTAAATGTGCATAATGATCTATTAAGTAAGAGGTACAGATTGTCAGGTGCCTGGAAGGTGTATAAGACTGATGTTGGTCCTGGTATGTCCTGACAAGACCACTGGGATGTCCTGGACTCAGAAAGTTTTGACTGAAACAGATGGATGGCCCATTTCTGCTGAATCAAATGTTATTTCTTTCCATTTTCTTGGATCTTTATTGCTTAGGTCAACACCAATTTATCAGGGATGTGTGCAGCACCCAGAGGATGCTGGCCTGAGGAGCTATCATCCCTGTCCTGGAGGCTCTGGCTAGCTCTTAACATTTCTCTCCTCCATCACCTTAGAAATATACTTCCTCCATCCTTGTGACCAGCTATTCTCAGGAAAGTGCCCTGACTTTGACATTTTTGCCTGGATTAGTTTATCCAACTGTGAGAAGCCTATGAAAGGCTGAGAAGTAGTGTAAAGAAAGCCTGCCCTTCTTCCTGCAGGCTTACTATGTGATTAAGGTCAAGTTCTATTTTAGGGCTGGACCTATGGGTTACTGTAAGAGATACTCCTGTTTTGGAGGAAGACATGGGAGCTTGCTCTAGTGAGTGTTTATACAAATTCTAGCTGTGGGAGAGTGTCTTAGGTCAGGCTCCTGAGAAGTGGAGCCTGAAACAGGGATCAGGACATGTGATTAATTGAACCCATGCCCTTCTAGAAAAGTCCAAAAGTGAGGCAGGAAATCAGGATAAGGAAGAGGTAGCCCAGAAAGGATTTGGTCTTTAGTAAAAGTCTAGACTTGACCTGATCTAGAGTGGATGTGGGAGCTCTGGGGCATGAATCACACAACAGAGTTATACCACCTTCAGGAAAGGTACTGGATTTTTGTATTCCTGGATTAGTCACTTCTTGCCCCACCCCCACAGGAGGCAGGTATAACCTCCCATACAATTCTGGATTAAGTGGTTTCCATTAGCCAAGGGCAAGTCACAGGCCTTGCAATTAGCCACAGCACTCAAAGCAGCTAGAACTGGATGTACCAGCCAGAAAGGGGGATCTGGCCTGGGTCCCAACATCATCTACTACAGCATGGCTGCCATCTTAGGTTTCTAAAAGCCTCTTCTTTCTATGAGACACAAGGGCTTCAGTCACCATGGCTCTGCCAACCAGCTGTGAGCTGCCTGTCTCACTGACCAGAGCTACTAGGGGGTTGTAAATGGGAAGGTTAGGAAGTCGTCGCTTGTGCAAGAATGAGATAAGAGTCCAAGTTCCGGGGCACCTGGGTGGCGCAGTGGGTTAAAGACTCTGCCTTCGGCTCAGGTCATGATCCCAGTATCCTGGGATCGAGTCCTGCATCGGGCTCTCTGCTCAGCGGGGAGCCTGTTTCCCTTCCTTTCTCTCTGCCTGCCTCTCTGCCTACTTGTGATCTCTGTCTGTCAAATAAATAAATAAAATCTTTAAAAAAAAAAAAAGAGTCCAAGTTCCTGGGTCAGGGAAGACACATGGCTGAAGCAGGCAGGGAGCTGGAGGAGCAATACCAGGCAAGAGAGATACTGGAGTTATGTCAGATCATCAGGAGTGTAGTGTTATCACTTCTAGTGGCAGGATCGGTGGTGATGGTGGTGGGGGTGTCCACCAAGCTCATCAGCTTTTACATTATGATTAAGCTAGAGCTAATCCAGATGGATTATTTCACATTGCATATAGTTTTATAAATTATAGGATTTCCTTTTCCTTCTCCTTGTTCATTTTCCTTGTGAAAATGTTGATCAGTATCAGTGTGTTCAAGGGAACCAAGGGGATAGCTTAGCACTCATCCTGGAGCTGGTATGTGGCCTGGGAATGATAGCTGCTAACACCTATTGAGCACTTAATATGTACTAAGCACCTCCCAAGCACTTACTTTCAGACATTATTAGCTCACTGAGTTCTCTTAGTAGGACTTAGAGTTGTACTGTATATGGGAGAGGGTGGTAAGAAAAGGAGGTGTCAAAGATAACTCCTGGTTTCTGCATGAATGGCGGTGCCATTCTCTAAGATGAACAATAGAGAACACTTCTCTGGCCTCAGTCTTGTCTTCTTTATACTGGAAAATTCTAGTTTCTCTAAATGCTTCCTTGAGGACCTGTTTTGAAAATTCTGGAATTTCTTAGAGAGGTACTAGATCCTGACTGGGAAATTTATAGATCACACAAGACTTTCACATTTCTTTATTTCTTTAGTCCTTCTTTACTGGCATGACTAGTGTGTCAAAACAACCAGCTTGCACTCAACCCATCTGATATCTCAGATAGACATCAACCTGTATATTGTTGTGGAACCAAGGCTCTCCTTCTTTACCCCAACTCCAGCAAAATCCTAATCATGAAGATATGTAGGAAGATGTACAATTGTTACCTTGCCCCTTCCCTAAAAAAGAGTCACAAGAAAACCCCATTTTGACCGTAAATAAATAGGCAAGCACTTTTTAAAATTTCAAACACTAAAAAGTAATTATGTATTGAGTCCTAAGCTAACTCATTTACACGGATTATTTTATTTAATTCTAAAATCTGTATGAAATACGTACTTGTATCCATCAGGATGCTTTTAGCTGAAAGTAAAAGAAACCATGATACAAACTGGCTTAAACAATTAGGAAATTTGTCCTCAAATAACAGGATGTCTAGAGGTAGAGCAGCAGACCTAAAGCACGGCAAAATCAATGACTCAACAATGTCCTTGGAGAATTCAGGTATTTTCATCTTCTGGTTCTGTCATCCTCAGGAAAACATGCTTAAGGTAGTTCCAAACATCACTTCCAGGTATAGCATCCCTTGAAGGAAAGGAAAAACTTCCTTTGTCTCCTTAGGAGGAAGGAAATCTCTCCAAGAATTCCCCAAATAGACTTCCCTTCATGTTCCCTTGGCCGGGATTGAGCCACATGTTCATTTCTGAACCAGTTATTAGCAAGGAGAATGGAAAATACATAATTGGATTAGTATACTTATTTAAGATGGAAGGAAGAACACTAAAATACTACGATGTTCCCATTGTACAGAAGAAGAGACTAAAGCTCACTGAGATGAAGTAACAAAATAACTTGACCAAAATAACATACCCAGTAAGGGACAGAGCTGAGTTATAAATATAGTACTTCCCTATTTGCTGTACTTATTAATTATTAAATACTTGTTAATTGCTAAGAGCTTACTGAGGTTATACAAGGAATCCTTATTATCCAAGTATTCATTTTCCAAGTCCCTGCAGTCAGAAGGTTGGGTAGCAAAGCAAGAGACCATTAAGATATTCACTAGTGAACTGGTAAATCATTAAATTACTCTGGCATCCCTCCTAGATTAACAGTAGCACTAGATCAGTCTTTTCTTGTTGTTGGGTATTATAAGCATCAGAGAGTAAAGAACAAATTCAATGCCAATCAGTTTCCAAAGTGAAACTACAAATATGAGAAAAGATTCAGGAGTTCGTGAAGTCAGCAAAAAAGTAATACTGGAAAACTGCTGGAATCTCAGAAAAGCCATGGACACATGAAAGCCTGGCAGAATTAAATCAGTTAACAGTTAAAGAAGAGCAAGTCATCAAAGATGAGAACAAGATAAAGCCTTCAAAGGATAATGATTTGACTCACAAATTCTTAGCAGATATCCTTGGGAAAGCCTAAGTCCTTGGATTATTTTGTTATAAAGTGATCTTTATGATCATACTGTGTAAAGCTAAATAAAAATGTTATGCCATACTGTCATTCAGTTTTGTCAGAAAAATCATATTATAAAGCAACTAATGCTTGAGTGATTCTTTGCTTGACCTAAGAAATAGAACAGAGCTGCGATTGCAGCCTAAATTTATGAAATGTGAGATAAACTACTTTTCATAATTTTTTATTTTGTTTTCTGCGACAAATTCAAATAAACTTTTTCAAAAAGTTTTTATCTAAATTCCAGTTAGTTAACATAGAGTGTAATGTTAGTTTCAGGTGTACAATATCATGATTCAACACTTCCATACAATACCCAGTGCTCACCATGACTAGTGTAGTCCTAAATCCCCATCACTTTTAAAAAATGTTTTACTATGACAGTTTAAACAGATTTGCTTTAAGCAAAATTCCACCCCCCACCCTGTATCAATTATCTGCAGATAAAGAAGATCTCCTATAGAATGTTAAGATCACCCTAAGAGCAAATCAGTCTCACTCAGCCACTCACTAGTTTTTTCTGCTTTGGCCAAGTTTCTCAGCTTCTCTAAGCCCTCGTTTCTCATCTGCAAAATGAGGAAGCTTCATAAGGTTATTGTAAAGATTAAATTACAGTACTCATATAAAGCACTTACCTTAGTCCTTCACATATAGTGCTCACTCCAGGAGAGTTAGCTGTTGTGATGTTCAAGTGGTTGTGTGGAATGACAGCAAAAACATGGGCTTCAGAGCCTGTCAGATCCCGAGTTCTAATTCTCACACAGTCGTTTCTTTATTATGTGACCTGAGACAAGCCACTTCCCCTATCTGGGCCTCAGTGATCTTACCTAGAAGTTAGAATGGGTAGGGTTGCCATGACAATTAAATAAGATAACTGATGCCCAGTAGTCACTGTCACTTGAGAAGTGAAAGTTTTTATTTATTTGTGTTGAAGGTTGTATTCAGTGTTGTGTACAGTTGTATATGTGTCTGTCGGGGAGACATGTATAATAAATATGAGGGGTTCCTGTCCTTATATTTCATGAAGAAAGCCATTAATGTGCAATGTGCCAGCTACATAACCTCTCTGGGCCTCAGTTTTTCTTTCTGTAGTATTAAGTCTTTAAACTAATTGATCTCTAATGTTCTCAAACTCTGAGAATCTATATAAGCATGTAGATTCCTGAAACAAGTATAAAGAAAGCCAAGGCAACTTGGTTCCAAGCATGACATACTGGAGTTCATAAAGAGGTCCTTTGGGAACTCATAGGAGGGAAGGGAATGTCGCCCAATGGAACAAATACTGGCTTTGGGGCCAGAAAGACCTGGATTTAAATCCCAGTTCTTCCACTTGCTAGCTGGATCTCCTTGAACCATGAACGTCTCCTTTCTGAGCCCCAGTCTCCTCCTCTGTAAAATGGGACTTAAATGACCTACTTATAAGGATATGATGAGAAATAATCAAGCCCCACAATTGAAAGTGTCTCATGTGCAGTAGGTGCTTTGCTTCTTGCTTAAGGAGACTTCCTGGAGACTTGGGAACTTGATCCAGGAGTTTTTGGTGGGAATAAATCTGCTGGAGAACTGGGTACAGTTGGGCAGAATAGCAGAGAATGGCCTTTTGGCAGATGCCTTTATTGGGAGGGCAAAATGCCAGGCTCTGACAGGGCAAGCCCATTACCCTGAGGTCCATGAAGAAGCCATCCCCTTGCTAACCTCTGCCTGGGATTCTCATCAAGGCCTAGAGGGGAAAAAAAAGAAACCAAAATGAAATATATATTTATAACAATAATAATAATTATTCTTTCACCAATTTTCTCTTCCTCCGATGGAGTCTGGCAAGGACTACAGAGCAGGAAAACTGCTAAAGTTGAGAGTAATGGTGCCCCCAGGACAAATAAAGAGGGAACTTCAAACCAGCAGATGCTGCTGAAAACCCCAACACAGGAAATATCTGCAGAATGAATTGAGAATTTATGGGGGTTTGGGTTTTCAGGATTTATAAGTAAGTTCCATGAGCAGAGGAGGGAAATGAAGGAGAGAGAGCAGGACAGGGCAAGAGGAGTGGGCTGGGGGCAAAGGCCGGCAGCTACCCCACCTCCCACCAGGCAGATCTGATATCAGAGGGGTGCTCCAGGGACAACAGCGGCCTGGGCAGTTTGAGCTGAGCTGGACAGATACTAGTGTGTCCCATTGCCCTGGTGTCACCCTCATGGTGGGCTGGCGGCTGGGTGGAGGTGGACATGTGGGCCTATGGGCAAATATGCATAGGCAGGAAAGGCCATCTGATAATGATGGTAATAATCAGTAAGCTGACTGTCAGCAGGGCCTTCCTGGGGTTCAGGCTTAGAGACTACCCTAGGTCTTTCCCAAACTTAGGCACATCAGAGTCAGGTAAGAAAAGGCATGTCCAGAGTATGAAAGTAGGTCAGGCCAAGGGCTCTGGAAGGAATGAGTGAGGATGGCATTCCTGCAGACTATTGGGAGCCTCCATGTGCTGAACCCACACATCTTTAGCAGCCCAATCCCCCTGGGAGCCTCAATTTTCCTGCCTGTAAAATGGTGGGGTTGGGGTTTAGACTATAGTACACAATGGGGATGTTATTGAAGTGTTCGTAGTGGGGAGGTGTGGGAGCAGGGAAGTAGGGCACTAGGCTGCCAGAGATGGGGCAGAGGGAGAGTAGAGAGGGGCCTTTGCCCAAGCAAAGGTACACCCTGGAGGTGCTGACAATTTCCAGAGCCCCGGGGGCTCTGGAATACCTTTTCCCACTAATCTCAGGTGTGGCACTAAGTTCAGACTGCATTCAGGCCACCCTGGGTGCAAGCCCTTTAAATATACCAAAGGACCCTAAAAGTTTTCCATTTCTGGTCTCTGCCCAAAGGGGGATTCGGGAGGAAAGCCATTCGGCTGCATTTAGAGGTTAGCGATACTTGGAAAGTGTATGTTCAGCCAGCTTCTGGAAACGGAGCAGCCACTTGCCTCTTTACTAGAACAAAATCCCAGCCACAGGCAAAATGAAAAGGTGCTCAGTGGAGAGTGAGAGGGGAGTAGGGTGAGGACTGGTGGGAGGCAAGACTTCCCCAGGTCTCCCTGGAGGGATACCATGAAATGAGCCTTACCATGGTCATTCAGGGTTGCTGAATAAGAAGGAAATTCCTCAGTTAGCCCACTTCTTCTTAGGGGGCCAGAAACACAGGTCTGCCTTGGGAGGGACTGAGCACCCTGTTTTTGAGTATTTAAGCCACATCCCAACAATGACTGTCATTGAGAACACTATTGAAAGCATGTCTTCATTAAATTGGGGTTGGTAGGACAGCTAGTGTACATTTAAGATGTCTCTCATCCCAGTAGTCCTATGATTGCTGAATTCAACTGTTGTGTGACTTTGGATGACTTGTTCCCATTTCCAAGCATCTGTCTCCCCATCTGTAAAATGAAATCGGGTGGATTCTGTTGTCTAAGGGCCCTTCTGGTTATGACATTCCCCTACCATGACTTTTTAGTCTTTGGAGGGCTGGAGGGGAAAGGTTCACAGAGCAGAGACTCTTGCCCCCTTTCTTGCCAAGCCCTGACTCCAACCTGCCTCTATGAGTTTCCCTGTGGCCATCTCATTCTTTCTTCATAAAAGTGTGGAGCAGTAAATGCCCCAGTTCAAGGCCAGGCTGTTGTCAGTGTCAGCCAAGAGAAGAGAGAGGAAATGAACAGGCACTAGCAGGTTCCTTTTGGAAAGAGAATCACCCTGAGGGGCCTGGAAGCTTATAGTCCTTGACCAGCCTGAGCTGCTGCCTCACCATTCCAGAGATTACTGTAGCTTTATAGTAAACTTTGCAATTAGAAAGTGTGAGTCTTCTAACTTTACTTTTATTTCCAAGATTGTTTGGCTCTATGGGTCCCTTGTAATGCCATATAAGTTTCTTGAGGATTGGTCTTTCCATTTTAGCAGAAAGTCATTGAAATTTGATATAGTGCACTGAATCTGAAGATTGCTTTGGGTAGTATCAAGATCTTAACAATATTAAGTCTTCTAATTCATGGACACAAGATGGTTTCTCATTTATTTAGGTCTTCTTTAATTTCTTTCAACAATATAGTATAATTTTTATTATACTAGTCTTTCACCTCTTTGGTTAAGTTTATTCTTAAGTATTTTATTCTTTTGAATACTGTTGTAAATGGAGCTGTTTTCTTAATTTCCTTTTCAGATTGTTCATTTTGGGTATATAGAAATACAACTGATTTTTAAAAATTGAAATTATACCCTGGAATGTTGGTGAATTTTTTACAAGCTCTAGTGGCTTTTTGTGGTCTGTTCTTTGGAATTTTCTATGTAAAGGATTACATCACCTATAAATAGAGACAGTTTTGCTTTTTTTTTTTTTTTTCAAATTTGTGTGCCTTTTATTTCTTTTTCATGCTTAATTGCTCTGGCTAGAACTTCTGGTACAATGTAGAATAGCAGTGGTAGAAGTAGCTATGTTCCTAATCTTAGGAGAAAATCTTTCAGTACATCAACATTGATATACTTGCTATGGGTTTTTCATATATGGCTTTATCATGTTAAGAAAATTTCCTTCTCTTCCTAGCTTTGTGAGTGTTTTTGTCATGAAAGTGTGTTGGAATTTGTCAAATGCTTTTTTCCTTGCACTTTTGTATCAATTGAGATATTCTCTCTTTCTCTCTCTCCCTCCCTCTCTCTGTTTCATTCTGTTAATATGCTATATTACACTGTTTGACTTTCTTACTTTGAATCATCCTTGTGTTTCTCAGATAAATCTCTCTTGGTCATTGTGTATAATCCTTTCTATATTTTGCTGGATTTAGCTTGCTAGTATTTTGTTGAGGATCATATTAGTCTATAATTTTCTCTTCTTGTGATGTCTTTATCTGGCTTTGGTATGAAAGTAATGCTAACTTCATAGAATGACTTGGGAAGTGTTCCTTTCTCTTCAATTTTTTGGAAGAATTTTAGAAGCATTGGTGTTAAATCTTTTTTAAAGTTTTGGTAGAATTCACCAGTGAAACTATGTAGTCCTGTGCTTTTCTTTGTTGAGAGGTTTTTTGTTTGTTTGTTTGATTGCTTATTTTAAACAAATTACTGATTCAATCTCTGAGTAAAGAGGTCTATTGAAATTTTTTATTTTTTTCAATCAGTTTTGGTAATTTGTGTGTTTCTAGGAATTTATATCCATGTCCCCTAGTTTATCTAATCTGTTAGTGTACAGTTGTTCATGGTATTCTCTTTTTAAATATATCATCCCACTGCCTTCTGGTCTCCATGGTTTTTGATAAGAAATTGAGCCATAATCTTATTGAGGATATTTTGTATGCTATAAGTCACTTCTCTCTTGCTGCTTTCAAAATCTTTGTTTAGGCCTTCAACAGTTTGGAACTTGCTGAGATTTTTGGATGTGTAGACTTGAGCATTTCACCAAATTTGGGATGTTTTCAGCCATTATTTCTTCAAATAGTCTTTCCATCCCTTTTTCCTCTTCTCTCTTCTCCTTCTAGGACTCCCATAATGTGTACACTGCTCTGGCTAATGTGTCCCACAGGTGTCTCTTAGGGTCTGTTTACTTTTCTTCATTTTCTTTTTCTTTCTGCTCCTCAGACCAGATAATTTCAATTATCCTGTCTTCAAGTTCAGTAATTCTTTTTTCTGCCTGTTTACATCTGTTGTTGAACCTCACCCCCAGTGAATTTTTAATTTAGCCTTATTACAATTTTGGGTGCTGAATTTCTATTTTTTTATATAATTTTTGTCTTATTGATATTCTCATTTTGTTCCTGTATCATTTTTCTGGTTCCCTTTAGTTCTTTGCGCATAGTTTCCATTAGGCATTTGAGTATATTTAAGACAGTTGATTTAAAGTCTTTGTCTAGTAAGTCTAAGTTTCCTTTTTTTCCTTTGAGTGGGCCATATTTTCCTTATCTTTCTATTGATTTGTTGAAAAGTACACATTTGAATATTATAATGTTGTAACCCTGTAATCAGATTCTCCTCTTCCCCAGGGTTTGCGGTTCTTGATTGTTAAAAGTTTCAGTCCTCCATTTATTTAGTAGTTTTCCAAGCTATTTTTGCAAAGATCATATTTGTTGTCATGTATGGCTATTGAAGTCTCTATTCCTTTGCCTTGTGTTCAACTAGTGTCTTGTCAGAGAATTCCCTGAAAAGCAGGAGCATTTTAATGTGGCTTTTTTTTTTTCTTGATTCAATGTTTGCTTGGTTGCTATATACCTTTGAGTCTTTTCCAGAGTTCTGGCAAAGTTGGTACTGATGGTTTCTGTGTGCTTTCTGATATTTCCATGGAAGAATGGGTTTGGAGCTGCCAACTCTGCAATTTTGCCAATGTCGCTTGGGTCTTTGCTTCTTGCCCACAGGTACCAGACAGTAGGGGTGGTGTCTCCAGCCTGGATATCCTTGGCCATAGGAAAAGCTGGTACCCTGTTGCTCTGTGCAGGGCAAAACCTCCATGTGTTGTGGCTAGTCTAAAGCAGGGGTGGCTTTTCTAGCAGCAGGGTGAGATGATTTAAAGGATTTGAGTCAGACTCCTAGAGAATCATTGGAATGCAGAGCTGCCTGGAGAAAGGGATGGATGAGATCATGATAATACTTGTAATAATAGTTCCCATTTAGGGAGTGTTGAGCACATGCCAGGTGCTGGCCTAAGTACTTTGCATGTACGCTCTCATTTCTTCCCCCTGGCAGACTATTAGGATTACCATCACTGAGGCCAGGGAGGGTAAGCCATTGCCCAAAGTAATACAGTAGAGCTGGGTTTAAACCCCAGGTCTATTTGACTTTAAGACATCTTAATGGTAATTAAGTGCTTCCTTTTTGAATCTCATGGGATTTGCACTTCGAACTCATAGACCTTGGCCACCTGTCCTATGGCCTTTCAGTAGAGGAAAGGGACATCTGTGGCTCACACTTAATTCAGTTGCTATAATTTTCAGTTCTGGAATTTCTACTTTTATAACTTTATTGATATTCTCATTCATACATCATATTCTTGGTTTCCTTTAATTATTCATCCATTATTTTCTTTAGGTCTTTTAACATATTTGAGAGTTGATTTAAAGTCTATGGCTCACTCCTGCCCTGGGCAGAGTCCAAGAAACTAGCAGCTAAGTGCCATGTTCCTTTATTCCCTTCATCTCTTGCCTCCCAAACCACCATATTCTAAGATCACAAAAATGAAGAAGATTGGAATTATTCAACCTGAAGAGGGAGGAGTAGTTGCTCTCTGCTTCCCTTGAGGACAGATCCAGAAAAATCTGGTGGAAACTGCAATGATCATTTTAATAATTAGTAATTTCTAGTGCCAGGCACTGTGTTCATCATACCTATTATCTCATTTACTCTTCACAACAGCTCACAAGATAGGTGTAATTTTTCCCATCTTAGAGTTGAAACTAAAACTTGAAGGAGTTATATAACTTGCCTAGAGTCACACAGTTTATAAGTAACAGTATTTCATTCATCCATTCAGTCACTGTTGGTTACCTACCAAGTGCTAGGCACTATTCTGGGCATTGAGCAATAGCCAATCATCAAATAAATATGAAATATGATGCCAGGCCATGATAAGTGCTATGGTGAAAACTAAAAGAAGGTTGTAGACTAAGGGGTAGTTGTGAGTAGAGCTGAAGTGGGACCTATTGTAGCTAGGATGGTAAAAACAGACCTCTTGGAGGAGTTGATCTTTGAGTAGAGATCAGAATGAAGGAAGGGAGGGCACCATGTGAAGATCTGGGGGAAGAATATCCTGAGGAGAAGGAATTGCAAGGACAAAGTCCCTGAGAAGGGAATGAGCTTAGTATGTTCAAGTAATAGTAAGGAGACTGTGTGGCTAGGGTACAGTGGGTGACATGGGGAGTGAGGGGGGGTTATGTAGTTAGATGACATAAGGCTTCATCAGCCACAGTGAATACTTGGGGTTTGATGTGATAAGAGGGCGAAGTAGGGTTTTGAACAGAATTACATGATATGAATGACATAACCATTTAAAATATGTGCCTAGCTTCTCTGGAGAATGGAGAGTACATGGTAATAGTGAAGAGGCAGGGAGACTGAGGAGGTGTGCAGCCATCCAGATAGACATATGGGGGCTTTTGATCCATGGTGGTAAGTGCTGCTGCTGTGCAAGGAGTCAGACTGGGAATATATTTGAGAGTTAGAGCTATCAAGATTATTGAATAATTGGACAAGGTGGTAAGAGAAAGAAAGGAGGATCCCCAGGCTATGGCTTGAGCATCTGGGTAAATGGTGGTATTGGACACTGAGATGAGTAGAAGACTGAGGAAGGCAACTTGTGAGTGCAAATTTGGGTGCTACCATGAGTGATTCCATTGGTCTGGGTTCTCCCTGAAATATCTTAACAGTACAGGGATTTATTCCCAGAACAAGGTACTGGGGAAAGACTCTTAAAAAAACCTCTGGCCTGTGTTCTTAAAAGATGGAAAGACAGACATTGTCTTGGCTGGTTGGGGCCTGACCTGTTCTGAGGTGCAGCCAAGCCAGATGGCCCCTTGAAGTCCCTCATGGCTTGAGGATTCTCTTCTGTGATCTATGACCTGGAGGTGGGAGTAAGAATTTTCTCTTTTAACTAACATTTTTCCTTTTCCACAGCCTGATCTCTTTTAGATCCAGTCTAATTTCTTACAGGCCTTGGGCTAATTTGCACAGCTGGGTTTTACATCTCAGTGATTGCCATCTGCACCAATTGCCTTGCTGGCTGCAGGCAGGGTGAGGCTGCAGACCCAGGGCAGGCCACAAGCTTCTGGAACTTCCTTTTCGAAGGCACTCTGGGCTTGAGGATGAACTGGGCCCCCTGAGCCAGAAGCCTCCTCCAGTCTGTTCTGTCTCCCCAGTTTCCAGTCAGGGAAGCCCTGGGCCTCAGCTTCAAGTGGGCTTCATGGACACCAGCATCCTGGGAGGTTGGGAAACAGGTCTGGAGATGCACACATGTGCACATGCACACAAAGAAATAATGAGACAGACGTATAAGAAATACAGCTAAAGACAGAGACAAGGATAGAAAATCAGAGAGACAGAGAGACAGAGAGAAAACTCTCTGGATCAAGACAGTGTGGGAAACAGTGAGAAGCAGCAACAGAGAAAATGAATCAAGGTGAAGAGGGAAACATGCTGAAGCAGACAGAGTAAGATAGAAAAGCCCAAAGAGGCAGGTAGACAACAGAGGGAAAAGAGTGGGAAACTTGTGGAAATGATGTGTTTGGAGGCCTGTGTCTATCCTTAAAACAGTATAAGGGTTTAATAGTCTATGGCTATTAGTATTACCGATATTAAAATGATGAAAGCATTTTGCCATTTTTGTACACCAATAACAGCTGAAAATCAGCAACTTCATATGGTTTAGTCTTAATGTTATTATTTCATTCCCTGGGACCCTAATAGGTGGTGGAGGCATGATCTTGAGGGTAGACATGTCATCATCAGAGCTGAGTTTGAAAGAGATAACTCTCGAAGTCAACATGGATTTGAACAGGTAAGACTGGAGGCCAAGAAGTCAAGGTGGAAAAGGCTGGGCCAAGGGTCCAGGCCAGAGATGCAGAGGGTCTGAAGTCTGGTAGGGACAGGAGGGTTGAAATGGGAGAGAGGGGAGGATTAAAGGCATTTCCAATGAGCATTAATAAAACTCAGTGGCAGATGGGTAGAGACTGTGAAGGGGAATTGACTCAGTCCTTTTTAGTTTTCGGGACCAAACTCGGCCCCATGATCCTGCCAGGAAGTGTCCCTTGGCCCTTGCCCCCTTCCCAGCGTTCTCCCCCATCAGCCTCTGAGCTCTCACACTCAGCAGTGTTAGGACAAAATTTGCTTCAGACTTCTTAGGGGCTCCCTCACTAAGGGAGCATCTGCCTGGCGCAGCAGTTGCAACCCCACGTGAGTTCTGGAGCCTGGGCTCATCCATTGGAATCCACACTCTGTATTCTGTGTGAACTTGGGCAGGCTACTTACTTTCTCTGAGTTTCACAAGTCCTACCTGCTTCAGAAGCTAGTGTGAGCATTAAGTGGAGTAATAAATGAAATGTGGTCAATAAGTGCTAGATATTCTTATTATCATTCGCCATTAGTCATTGTTGATTGTTAGTGTTCTTTATCCTCTTGGGCTGAAGTGCATCAAACACATCCAGTTTTATTTATGTATCCATCCTGCCCTCTTCAAGACTTAACTCACAGTGGGTCATGAAGAGTACTGGACGATTGTCTGGAGCCTTGACTCAAATCCTTTCTATTCATCAAACACTGCAGAAGCAACTCACAGCTTCTCTGCTGCCCCCTTTGTACATATACAGATGACAAAGACCTGGTCCCAGCCTGTGAAACTCCTAATCTAATAATACTAATAAAATAGCATTTATTGAGCTCTGTGTCTGTTTGAGCCAGATCAGGGAAACAGAACCACTGTGAATGATCTGAAATAAGGGTATTTAGTGTGGAGGTTAGAATTTCCATCATCTTGGGAGCAGATGAAGCAACCTATGGAAGGCTGTGACCTCTTCATCTTGTGGGGGAACTGAAGTCATTGCAGGTGAGCAAGGCTGGCAGCCAGGAAGAAAAACTGAACATGAAATGGGAGAGAGAAAGGACAAATCAGAACCCACATCTTATCTCTCACTACCTCCAGTCAAGACTGTAGGTGACCTACAGAAGAAGCTGGGTCTCCTTCACCACAGAGCTGCATGTGCTCCTGGTCCAGGACTCACTGAAGCTCAAGATCTGGGGAGCTGGGAGTGCTGCGGGTCTGACTCTTGCCCCATGCCAGCGAGGTAAGCGAGCAGACTGATATCAACATAGGCCAGCTTCAGCAGCATGTCTTCATCAACCTGCAGAGAGCAAAGGCTGACGCTACATCTCTGCCTTCCAAATCTTGTGTGAATTCGTCTTGTAGCCAACCCTTAACCTGGAGCCATACAAAGAAGGGAACTCTGAGGAAGGGGAGGGGAATTTCTGAATTACATAAAACAGGATTCTGTGTCTCTCTTACCTTATCCTCACCCACAGAGAGAAGAGAGTTTTGCTCTTTGATAACACCTATGAGAGTGGTGTTGTCAGTACCTGGTGTTTGGTAGGGAAGGAGGAATGGGGCAGGGAACAGAAGCCGAGGAACTAATCCCTGCTGAGGATGACTTGGTGAGTGTGGTTCCCAGTTCAGGTGAGACTGAGGTGGTTTGTGTTTCATAATCGAGAAAATCAGTTCAATTCTCTATGTCACTTATGTGCACAGTCCCACAATTCCTGGTTCTTTGAAGGACTTTCTAAGCATCCCTCCTCTGGCCTCCTCAGTTAAGTATGACATGGTTTCCATTAATTTTTCAGTTAAAATCAGGTTCAAATTCATTTTGTTTAGAAAGTTAGAGGAAAGTTTCATGGCACCTCTTAAGATTCCCCCTGGGGTATCACTGAGCTGTCACCAATCCAAGGCCAGAATGGTGGAAAGGAAGGCAGAGAAGCAGCAAGCATGAGGGTGTGGGTGGCAAGGCAGCCAGTTTTGAATTAGCCCTTGTTTGCTTTTATTTAGAGCTCATTGAGACCACACTACAACCATGCCCTCCGCGAGGCCAAAAAAAAAAGGAATGAGGAAAATAATATCCCTTGGGTGAGCAGCCCAGGGATTCGTTTAGAGAAAGAGATGCATCTATGTCTACCTTGCCCCTCTGATTACAAACGATTTGCATTTCAAAACAAACCATCTTTAATTCAGAACAAATGCTGTCCCTCTTAGTAGGGCCAAGCCAGGGCAAATTCTGGAGCAGACACTGTTTCAGCCTGGGGTGGGAGCCTCAGCCCTTAGGAAATCCTAGAAGGAGAGTAAGAGAGGAAGGAAGCACTGAGGCTGTGCCTAGGCAAGGCTGCCTGGCTTTTCAGTCTTGGCCTCAACGCATGTTAGCGGTGTAACTTTGAGCAGATTCCTATACCTCTGGGTCTGTTTCTCCATCTGTAAAATGGGGATAACAGTTGTCTGCCTCAGAGGATAATTGTGCAGACACATGGAAGGCTCTCTAACACATTTTGCTGTTATTGTTGTTGTTGTTAATAACATTATTATTACTGATTGTTAATAACATTATTACTGATTGCACTAAGCACTAAGTTGTTGCATTTAATTCATAGCAGAACACTACAAAGCAGGTGTAATTTGCAGTTAAAGTATCTGAGGCTCAGATAGGCAAGTAGCTGGTCAAGGTCACACAGCAAATGACAAAAAAAAATGACTTGATCCTGTCTGTTTAATTTCTCCTGCGATGTCACAAAAAGTGAGAGCTGCCTTAAGAGAGATCCCAGCAACTGCTGAGTCCAGAAAAAGAGGTTACTGCCAGCTGTGTTGTTTAGGGGAGTCTTAACCAAGGAAATGGCATTTTGAGCTAGGTCTTGAAAATGGTTCAAATTTGAAGACATGAGTATTAGAAGAGGGGCAGTGCAGGCTGTGGGAGCAGCACGGGATGTACATGAAGAACAAGGAATTGTTCTGTTGGGCTGGAGTATGTAGGAGTCTGGAGCATGTTGAAGCCAGATTTGGAAAACTTTGAATTCATTTATTTATGTATTTATTCAGTCACTATTTGTTAAGTGCCTACTGTGTGCTGAGTCTTCTCCTGGATTCTGTGAACACAGCAACAAGCAAAATAGATCAAAACCCTGCTCTTGGGGAGCTGGTGATGCTGGCAGAAAGGAAGAATTCCTCATCGGGCCCCCCCCGGCACCTTCCCCAGTCTGTAAGTGCTGAAGGCTTGCAGCACACCAAAGTCCAGAGGGAGGACCAAGGCAGGCCCTGGAGGACTGTTGACATGTTGAAAGGTAGAAAGAGTAGGTCTATAAGGAGAAGTTCTGAGAAAACAGACCAAGTGGGGACTTTTAAGGCTCTGGAGGCTGAGCTGTTTGGAGTGAAACAATGACCAATAGGGAAACACAAGAAGTTCTTGAGTAGAATGGCAGCACCAGAGCTGAGCTTTAGGGACAGTACTCAGGAACCATGCACAGAATGGACTTTGAGTGGGAAGGTAGACACTAGGAAGCATGGAGAAAGGCCATCATTCCAAGACTTAAGGATCCCTTGTAGAACTGGTCTAGTGTCAGATTAAAATGCAAGCCTCCACCCAGGGCCAGACGGCTTCCCGGGGGAATTCTACCAAACATTTAAAGAAGAACTAATTCCTATTCTCCTGAGACTGTTCCAAAAAATAGAAATGGAAGGAAAACTTCCAAACTCATTTTATGAGGCCAGCCTCACCTTGATCCCCAAACCAGACAAGGATCCCATCAAAAAAGAGAACTACAGACCAATATCCTTGATGAACACAGATGCAAAAATTCTCACCAAAATACTAGCCAATAGGATTCAACAGTACATTAAAAGGATTATTCACCACGACCAAGTGGGATTTATTCCAGGGCTGCAAGGTTGGTTCAACATCCACAAATCAATCAATGTGATACAACACATTAATAAAAGAAAAAGCAGGAACCATATGATACTCTCCATAGATGCTGAAAAAGCATTTGACAAAGTACAGCATCCCTTCCTGATCAAAACTCTTCAAAGTGTAGGGATAGAGGGCACATACCTCAATATTATCAAAGCCATCTATGAAAAACCCATCACAAATATCATTCTCAATGGAGAAAAACTGAAAGCTTTTCCGCTAAGGTCAGGAACACGGCAGGGATGTCCGTTATCACCACTGCTATTCAACATAGTACTAGAAGTCCTAGCCTCAGCAATCAGACAACAAAAAGAAATTAAAGGCATCCAAATCGGCAAAGAAGAAGTCAAACTATCACTCTTCGCAGATGATATGATACTATATGTGGAAAACCCAAAAGACTCCACTCCAAAACTGCTAGAACTTGTACAGGAATTCAGTAATGTGTCAGGATATAAAATCAATGCACAGAAATCAGTCGCATTTCTCTACACCAACAATAAGACAGAAGAAAGAGAAATTAAGGAGTCCATCCCATTTACAATTGCACCCAAAACTATAAGATACCTAGGAATAAACCTAACCAAAGAGACTAAGAATCTATACACAGAAAACTATAAAGTACTCATGAAAGAAATTGAGGAAGACACAAAGAAATGGAAAAATGTTCCATGCTCCTGGATTGGAAGAATAAATATTGTGAAAATGTCTATGCTACCTAAAGCAATCTACACATTTAATGCAATTCCTATCAAAGTACCATCCATTTTTTTCAAAGAAATGGAACAAATAATCCTAAAATTTATATGGAACCAGAAAAGACCGCGAATAGCCAAAGGAATATTGAAAAAGAAAGCCAGAGTTGGTGGCATCACAATTCCGGACTTCAAGCTCTATTACAAAGCTGTCATCATCAAGACAGCATGGTACTGGCACAAAAACAGACACATAGATCAATGGAACAGAATAGAGAGCCCAGAAATAGACCCTCAACTCTATGGTCAACTAATCTTCGACAAAGCAGGAAAGAATGTCCAATGGAAAAAAGACAGCCTCTTCAATAAATGGTGTTGGGAAAATTGGACAGCCACATGCAGAAAAATGAAATTGGATCATTTCCTTACACCACACACGAAAATAGACTCAAAATGGATGAAGGACCTCAATGTGAGAAAGGAATCCATCAACATCCTTGAGGAGAACACAGGCAGCAACCTCTTCGACCTCAGCCGCAGCAACATCTTCCTAGGAACATCGCCAAAGGCAAGGGAAGCAAGGGCAAAAATGAACTATTGGGATTTTATCAAGATCAAAAGCTTTTGCACAGCAAAGGAAACAGTTAACAAAACCAAAAGACAACTGACAGAATGGGAGAAGATATTTGCAAACGACATATCAGATAAAGGGCTAGTGTCCAGAATCTATAAAGAACTTAGCAAACTCAACACCCAAAGAACAAATAATCCCATCAAGAAATGGGCAGAAGACATGAACAGACATTTCTGCAAAGAAGACATCCAGATGGCCAACAGACACATGAAAAAGTGCTCCATATCACTCGGCATCAGGGAAATACAAATCAAAACCACAATGAGATACCACCTCACACCAGTCAGAATGGCTAAAATTAACAAGTCCAGAAATGACAGATGCTGGCGAGGATGCGGAGAGAGGGGAACCCTCCTACACTGTTGGTGGGAATGCAAGCTGGTGCAACCACTCTGGAAAACAGCATGGAGGTTCCTCAAAATGTTGAAAATAGAACTACCCTATGACCCAGCAATTGCACTGCTGGGTATTTACCCTAAAGATACAAACGTAGTGATCCGAAGGGGCACGTGCACCCGAATGTTTATAGCAGCAATGTCTACAATAGCCAAACTATGGAAAGAACCTAGATGTCCATCAACAGATGAATGGATAAAGAAGATGTGGTATATATATACAATGGAATACTATGCAGCCATCAAAAGAAATGAAATCTTGCCATTTGCGACAACATGGATGGAACTAGAGGGTATCATGCTTAGCGAAATAAGTCAATCAGAGAAAGACAACTATCATATGATCTCCCTGATATGAGGGAGAGGAGATGCAACATGGGGGGTTAATGTGGTAGGAGAAGAGTAAATGAAACAAGTTGGGATTGGGAGGGAGACAAACCATAAGTGACTCTTAATCTCACAAAACAAACTGAGGGTTGCTGGGCAGAGGGGGGTTGGGGGGGGTTATGGACATTGGGTAGGGTATGTGCTATGGTGAGTGCTGTGAAGTTTGTAAACGTGGAGATTCACAGACCTGTACCCCTGGGGGAAAATATATATATATATATATATATATATATGTATGTTTATAAAAAATAAAATTATAAAAAAAAAAAATGCAAGCCTCCAAAAATTATTAAGAATTTCAGGACCATGACATCAGAGCACTAAACAAAGTGCAAGGCCTTTCTGAGCACTGAGCTTTTCTGAAGCACAGGGCTGTGCATGAGTGCCCAGATTACACATCCATGAAGCTGGCCCTGCTCCCAGACTTCTCAGGTGTCACCACTAGGGACAGCTCCACAGAGCCTCAGGGAAACCAAGTCTACCTTCATTTACCCCCTAAACACATCTGACATCCTCCTTCCTTTCACTCTGGATGGCTCTAGCCACCACTTGAAACCAACCAGTTCTCAAAGCAGGTGTTTCCTTCTAGGCCTTCCAAGATATCTCTCTCTCTCTCTCTCTCTCTCTCTCTCTCTATATATATATATATATATATATATATATATATATATCAAAGCTATATATATAAACCAGAAGCACAGAGGAGAAGCACAGAGGAGAACTCCAGTGTTGGGGCACAGACAGTTGGCTCTCTGCCCTGTTTGGTGAACTCACAGGGGTACATTTTAAACCCCTCATTTATTCGATAGTTATTAAGAACCTCCTATATGCCAGCCATTGTTCTAAGTGTTGAGGATACAGCAAAGAACAGAAGACTCTGCCTTATACACTAGTGGTCAGATAAAGGCAACGCAGCAACAAATATACAACTGGTAAGAAGTGATATGGGGAAAGGAAAGGCAGGTAAGATGGGTAAGGACTACTGGATAGGATAAGGTGGTGAAGTTGCTATTTTTTATACCATGCGGTCAGGGACAAGGCTCTTCCAACAGGGTGACATTGGAGCAGAGATTGAAGGACCTGAAGATCTGTTATATCATATGGAAAAGAGTGTTTCTGGTAGAGGGAAAATCAAAGGCATATAGGTGGACCTGTGCTCAGTGGATTTCTGGTTAGTGGGCAAAGGAGAGTGGAATACACAATGAAGAGAGTAGTGGGAGATGAGTCAGAGAGGTGGCCTGGGGCATGGATCCTGTAGGGCCTTTTAAGTAATTTGGCTTTTTTTCTGAGGAGAATGGAGCCATTGGATGGTTTTGATCAGGCAAGTGACAGGATCTGACATCTTAACAGAAATACAATGGCTATTGTGAAGTAAATGGATAGCATGGAGGACAGGAGTGAATGAAGAGAAAGCAGTAAGGAGGCTATCGGATTGTCCCAATGAGAGATGATGATGGTTTGGACTGAGGTAGAGGTGAAAAAAATGGTTTAAAAATGATTAGATTCTGGATCTCTTTGGAAGGCAGAACCAACAGGATCTCTAGCTGAGGAACAGGGACAATCCAGGAGGGTAATTTGGCCTGTGTTAAGGAAAAGATGAAAGCACCACACCTCCAGAGACAGATCCTTTTTAGCCTATCAAGCCTCCAACTACTCCTTCCCCAACACACTGTTTTGTGCCTAGCAGCACTTTCAAGTAGTTGGTGGAGCAGTGCCCTACAGGGGCATAGTGTCTCAAGTCAGCCTGTAAGGCACAATTTCAGATAGTCAGAATTACTTTGAGAATATTTTTAATTACCCACGAAGTTGGAACTAATCATTGTCTCATGTGTTGAGCCCCATTTGACGCTGTTAAGAGTCATGTGGCATTAAAAAAGTATTAAAGATGTCCACTGTACTTGGTATGGTGAGATGGTGGTGAGAGGCTGGAAGCCTATGAGGCAGATAATGAGAGAACAGCAAAGCCACAAAATAAATGACTACATGGTGCTACTCTACCAAGCTAGCTGTCTGAGAGGTGCAGACTCAAGTCACAGCCACTTCGAGAACTCAAGGAGTGTTAGTTCTTTGGACTCCAGCTCATAGACGAAACCCATATAGTTCCTGGAGCCACAGATTCTCATGACAGGGTGGCCAGAGGATGCCAAGGGACCACCTGCATCTACTCTTTGAATCACCACAAAGTGGATATCCAGTCCTTGTTCACCTGCCTTCAGTGATGTAGCATTCACTATCACCCTCCTCCACAATTTTGAACATGGACAGATCTCAAGAAAATTCTTTCTTGAATTGAACTGAAGAACTCTGTTTCCCTGTGGCTTTGCCCTGAGAGTATCTGCCGTCTTAGGCCACACAGACATTGTCTGCTCCCTCTACTCCCACCCATGACAGCCCTTCAGAACACTGAGAACAGAGATCATGTTCCCTTTTTTCCTTTGTTCCATGAAGCACCAGCTCCTTCATTAGCTTCTAATGGGAGCTGGGCTTTAGCCCCTCACCAGTCCTTCTGCACTATCTCATTAATCTCATGCCTTTCATGTTCCACTCTGCAGACCTTCTCAAAGGATCATCCATAAGGACCCAGTGTTCCGACACTGGGTTCTGTGGGGCTTCCACATGAGTCCTCGCGAGCTACCTGGGTTACCAACCTTTCCCTATAAGCAGGGCTCAGAGCTCATCTAAAACCTGCCCTGCCACATGCTGCTGTCCCTGCCTTGCCAAGCAAGAGCCACACTTGGAATCCATGAATTTGGGGCTGGGAGCCCTTTCCCAGCATCTGCTTCCTAGACTGGTTTTCCCAAGTCAATTGATGATGGCTACTTTCCTGAAGCTGCCCCTCTAGCTTCTCCCTTCTCTTCTGACTTGTCCATCTTCATATTTCTCATTCACTCCACTAAATACTCTGTATTTCATCCCCACACAGCTCCTCTCCCTTCCCCACTGGTGGGAGCAAGGTCCAAAGCACTCAGTTCTGGGGGCTCCCCCCTTCTCCCCATGATGTTATAGCAAGCTTGATTGCATCCAGACAGTCTGCCACTGCTGCCTCCCAGCCCATAGACCCTGGAGGAGACCTGGCACCCTCTTGGCTTGGCTTCTGTGCTTGTCCGGACCCTGATTTCCTGCCACACCAATCAGGAGGAAGTGTCACTCCCCCAACCTGAAGAGTGTGTCTCATTTCTCCACTTCCTGCCACCCCAAGGCCATGAAGGATTCTTTCCCATCTGTCATGATCCCCTTAGCAGTAGATCTCCCTTTGCTGAAACCTCCTGACAGTGCAGGAGGTTGGGGTTTGGGGCAAGATTGTGTGTTCATCACAGTAGAGCAGACATGGACTTGAGTTTCCTTGGGACCCTACAGATTCAGGAGCAAGGGGAGCTAGGGATGGCTAGCCCAAGACCTGAGAGCAAGATTGACCTCTACATCTGGCCTATGGGGGCAGGGGTTCAGGGGTCAAGTCTAATTAGCTCTTCTGTCCAACCTGCCCCTCCTGTGGCATCAGAAGCCTCTAAAACCCAGGCAGCATGTGGCAAGCAGCTGGCCAGATGTTCTGTGCAAAATTATGGTTGTGGCTTACAAGCATCAGGCCTGAAAATGAACCTCTGTGTGGCTAGGGATATGGGCTTTAGTGGGTAGAATTCTAGCCCCAGCGATGGCTGCCTTCTTTTCTGTAGGCTGTCTTTAGACCAAAGCTTAAATAAAGGCTCTGAAGGAACTGCTGGGCTTGGGGCCCAGTGACCCCTTTGATTCTTATTCAGTATATCTTCACTGACAGAGCCAGCACCAGACTCTTCTGATCCCTCCCTGGAAGACCAAGCAGGGAGTACAGGGCCCTAGGAAATTGCTTTCCTAGCCCAGGCAAGATATCTGGAAAGTTCCCTGGCCTTCTCCTAACACCAGCTCTGTCCCAATATAAGAATAAGATGATAATAATAAAATATTCTGCCTAATAAAGAGTACCAGTGAGGTAGGTAGGATTATTCAGTCCATTTTACAGATGAGCAAACTGAGGCTTAGAGAGGAAAGTTACTTCCCACAGGTGTAGGACATAGTGAAGATAAGATTTAAACACAAATTTGTAACTCCAGGAAGTTGATCCTTTTCTGTCATTTCCAGCCTCTCTGCATTCACAGTTCTCCTTCCCCCTTTCCTACTTCATCTTCTTTCCTCTTTCTCCTCCCCTTTCCTGCTCTTCACACCCATTCCAATCTCTGCATTGTGTCCCTCCCTCCATCTCCCTACCCTGCCCCCACCCCAAACTGCATGTAAGCCAGCCAGCAGCCAGCTCACCCCCTTGGCTGAAGCATGGAGCTCAGCTGCTCCAGACACACATTTTTACCAGACCAGATAAGGTTTCACCACTGGGGCAGTGAGCAATTTATTTCTGGATCTGAAGTGGGGAAGGAGGGGGGAAGTCCTAGAATTTAGCCTGCTGAGGCAAAAAAGTGAGGAAGCATGTGTCTGGTGTGTGTGTGTGTGTGTGTGTGTGTGTGTGTGTGTGTGTGTATAGAGAAATGGGGAGAGGGAGAACCAGACCTGAGGATAGTGGAAAGCAATGGAAGCTTGCTGGCTCCTCTTCACTCCTAAACAGAGAAACACAATTAAAGGGAATGGAATGTAGCTGAATTTAGGGCAGATACACTGAGATGTCTCTACCTTTTCAAATACTGCAATCCAGCTACCATGCTCATCAGTACTGGAAAAAGCTCTTATGAAGGTTGCCAAGGACCTTCTCATCACCAAATCTGCTGAACACTTTCTCTTCCTTATATTTGACTTCACAACATTTGACACAATTGATTACCCTTTCATTTTGGCAATATTCTTTTGCTTTTTTTGCCCCTGTACTTTCTAGATGTACTTCCTACCTCTCTAAACCAATCCTGCTCAGTGTCCTTGATAGACTTTCTCCTGCTCTACTCATTCCTGAAAGTTTCCCCAGATCCTAAACTTAGCTCTCTTTTTTTCCCTCATGCCATGCTTTTGCTCTGGGTCAGCTTACCCACTCCCATGGCTTCAGTGACTGTCTCTTTGCCAATATCTCCATATATTTAGGTCTGGAGTGGAGTTCCATGGTCTACCATTTCCTGACCATTATCTCAATCTGTATGGTCCATGAACACTTCAAATTCCACATGGCCAATCTAGAATTCAACTGGTCTTCACATTGTTTCTTCACTCGTGATTTCAGGCCAATAATGGGCATCATCAGCCACCCAGTTGTGCCAGCCAGAGTCTGCTTTCACATCCCCCTCTCCGCCATGCCTATAACTAATCAACCACCAACCCCCATTGCTGCCACATCCAGAAAAAGTTCACCTCTCTTCATAGCTACATCCTGGTCCAAGCCTCCAACATCTCTCATCCAGACTACATTAACCGCTTTCTCAAAGGTCTATTTGCTTCCATTCTTGCTTTTCTATAATCCAGTATCCACCTAGTGGCCAGAGTGATCTTATAAATTTAGAGAAATCATCTCCCTTCCCCTGCTTAACAACTGTTACTATCTCCCCAGCAGTCTTTTTTTTTTTTAGATTTTATTTATTTATTTGACAGACAGAGATCACAAGTAGGCAGAGAGGCAGGCAGAGAGAGAGGAGAAAGCAGGCTCCCTGCTGAGCAGAGAGCCCGATGCGGGGCTCGATCCCAGGACCCTAGGATCATGACCTGAGCCGAAGGCAGAGGCTTTAACCCACTGAGCCACCCAGGTGCCCCTCTCCCCAGCAGTCTTAAGATAAGATGCAAACTCCTACCTGGCCTGGTCCCAGCCTACTTCTCAGTCTCATCTCTTGACATTTCCTCCTACCTCTCTCCCAGGTAGCCATTCCACAATCTAGACTTCAACAATACTGAGCTTCTTTATGCTCCTTCAGGAGCAAGCATCAAGTTCTTCTGAATGAGGATGAGGCCAAAACTGAAGTGAGTACCAGCAGGGATGAGTCACATCTAGATAATGACAAAGGGAGGCCATAGTGGAGTTGGACTCAAATATAGGGCCTCATAGGTGTCATTGCTTCATTACTGAGTTCTCCAATCTCTGAACAGACCAGGAGCTCCTACTGGGACCTGAAGGAAGCCAAAAATGTCACTTCCCTTTTGGGGGAAAGAAGTTGCAGTACAGGACCCAGGACTTCCTCCAGCTTCCCGAGGGGCCAAGATGATCTTGCACAAATCTAGCCCCACAATATCAGCTACTAAGATCACAGCTGGAGACTGGAGAAACTGGAGAAATACAAATGAAATAGGTAGTTGCTTTGCAGAAAAATAAGTAGTTATAAGAAATAATAATAAGAAATAGGTAGTTTAAAATTTATTATTTAAAATTAAAATTTCTTATTTAAAAATAAGAAATAGGTAGTTACTTTGCAGAGAACTGAAGAAGGCAAGCTGTGCCAAGTACAGCAGGTCCTCAGTCAGGGGAAGCTCTGAAGGGAGGGGCTAGGGCAGGGGAGGCAGAGAGAAAAACAGAAAAAGATGGGAAATATGAGAAAGACACACACACACACACACACACAGAGAGTGAGAGAGAGAGAGAGTGACTGATTGGGACCAAGAGAAAGAAGACAGAAGCAGAAAATCAGGAAAAGAACAGAGAGGTGGAGAGAAGTAGAAGGAAGTAAAAATACACAGGGAAAGGTACAAGGAGACTGAAAGAGAAAAATAAAGAAGCATAGAAAGAGACTGACGGAGAGAGATAAGGAATGGGAAATGAGAGGCTGAGTGCAAACCTTTGCAATAATAGAAGGGCTCACATAGGAAAATGAATACCTAAGTCAATAGAACTTGCTGGAAGGATTCACAGCTTGGATGGCCCCCCAGACAATGCCTGGGGCTGAACAGCTAGCCCTGCCCATCCATCCTTGGACAGCTCTAACAGAAAGTTCTTCCTTATTGTCAAACCAGGAGGGCAGGGGTAGACAGGATGGAAACAGAGGGCAACTACCTGGGCTGGGTTCAGTTCTGAGATGGCCAAAGTAAAGAAAGTACAGTACCAAGTCCATTTGGGAGAATGAGTGCTGCCCCTAGGTGAAAGGGAATGCTAGGGACAGATGTGGAGCTGGGGTACAGGCCAGGAGTCTAGATGGGGTCAGGGGTGGAAGCTATGTAGAGTTAAACAGGGAGTAGCTTCCAAACAGCTGAGAGCAACCTGAGGGTGTACACAGCTCAGCCTTCACAGTGCAGCACATGAGTGTGGTTAGGGATGCTGGTTGTGATGACTTCAGAGAGCTGTGTGTATCGAACATTACACTGCCTACTTTGTTAGTAGGTCAGAGCAGTAAGATGTAGAGAATGCTAGCTTTGATGCTGGATGACCTGGCTTTGAAATGCAGCCCCACCATGTCATAGCTGTATAGACCTGAGCCTTAGTTTCTTCACCTGTAAAATGGGGCAATACTCCTTACCCCAAATTGTCATTGGGATGATTCCATATAATAATAAAGCAAAAATACTAGCAAGGACCTGGTTTAGCTTTACTGCTTAGACCATACAGAACAGATCCACTTCCTCTGCCCCATGACAGCCCTTCAAAAGGCTGAACACAAAGACTGTCCTCATCAGTTTTCTCTTCTCCTGAGAAAACATGTTGTCTCCTGACCTAGACATCCAGTAGAGGAAGATGTTGCTGAAACGATGTTAGGAGGTAGGCAGTGAAGAACTTGAGTAGGCAAAAGCACCAAATTTCAGAAGGTTTTTAAAAAGAACTCTAGCCCTGAAAGAGACCATTTTGTCCAAACCACTTTCCTTTTACTAAATTAAAACCTCCCAGAAAGCCACAAGGAAAGCCTTGTAGGGTAGGCCCTCCCCAAGCAGGCATTTTATGGGGTAGAGTGTGAGGGAACTCAGCTATAGTTGCCGACCCATTCCCAAGAAAGAGCCACAGAGCCGGGTACTCCCAAGAAAGGCTCCATAGAGCTGGAGCAACTAACTCACTGCCTGGGAGTTATATCCCAACCCCCACTCCACAGGATGACAGGCAGGAAGGCTTTCTAGACAGATGGTCAGTCTTGGGAATGATGGAAGATGGGACATGGTTGCAGGAGGCTCAGTTGTGTGCTCAGGACCAGATTCTGGGACCTGCCAACAAACTGAGCCAGGAGCAGAGAATATTGACCCAGATATGGCAAAACCAGGGCTCCTTAATAAAGGTGATGGTGGGAGAATAAGAATGGTTTATTTTGCAACATTAATTTTGCAATCTCACCAGCACCTCTGATGTGCCCTCTCAGTGCCACTCTCCTTGCCAAGGCCCTCTTCATGTTTCAGCATGAGGAGCTTAAATTTTCCTGGGAGCTGGGGGCCTACTGGGAAGGGAAGAAAGGAGCTGAGTGGGGGAGCTATTCTGAAGGGGAGGAGGGAGGCAGTGGGGAACAAGGAAGGCTGGTGAAGCCTTCCCCCTAGCAGGCACTTCAATAATCTGATTTCCATAAAGAGAACTTTCCCGACCATAAAGATTTTATTGAAACTCCCAGCAGCCTGATAAAAGCATAATTCCACTGACCACAATCTACCTAGGAATAGCTCCAGGATATTAGGCTGAAACTCAGCAAAGCTATCCCTTCTGGAAGACTGCTCCACTCCCCTTCCCCCTTTCCCCTCTCCTCCCACATGCAGGAGGGGCCTCCATTTGGCTTAACTGTGGACCATCCATACTCTGTGGGGAAAATGTCTGTCCAGCCCTTAAAGTAAGCCCAGCTCTATAGGCCTGGGACAGAGAAAAAGGAGGCCCTGGGCCAGGTAATATGGGAGTGCGATGATATTCCTCCCACAGCTCTGAGCTTGCCATGGCCTGTTCTAGACCTGCTACTTCTCCAGGGTACATAAAAGCCTTCATCTCCGAATCCCTGATTGAGACCCAGTCTAGAGTTGGAGTCCCCAGAGAGCAAGCTGGAGATGGAACTTAAAATACTCCAGACCCTATTGGCTAACTCTGGCCAACTCCAGACTCTATTGGCCATACCTGGATCTGAATCTTTGCTGTTGTTTAGTAACTATGTAATCTTAGGCAAGTCACTTCTCTGAGCTTATCTGTAAAATGGGGGAAAGAACACTTATTCAAAGTGTTAAGAATAATGACAGAATATGAGATGTCCTATATAAAATGTCTGGTGTGATGCCTGGCACAAAGTAGGCATTCAATATGCTACTCTTCACTACCATATTACCACCTACCCCACAAGACTCCTACCTTCTCCTCACAAACATTAGTTGCTCATAATCTCCCTCAACCTTGGTTGTTCTTCCATTCTCAAGAAAGAGCCACAGGGCAGGGCTTTCTGAAGAGATCCCCCTTAAAGCTGGAACAACACTTCTTTGGGGTCAAACCCCAACCCTAGCCCTGCAAGATAGAGGGTAGAAATGCTAAATAGACATATGTGTGAGGTCAGGGTTGTAAGGAACTCAGCTTTGTGCTTCCTTGAAGGAAGGAAAAGGCTTTCTTTTAGTAGAGGATGGGTCCCAAGAAAACAGCCCATGGAAGCCTCCTTAATTCTATGGGTTAAATTGCTGATTTCTGACTAAACTAACTCCCACTATAACTTTGGGAAAGTCCTTTTCCTTCTGAATCTCAGTCACACCACCTGTCAAATGGGAGTGGGCAGTTGGATGAAGTGGTCTAAGTAACTTCCAGGCTGACTCTACATGACTAAAAAGCTGTCCAAAATTCTGATTCTTTGGGACTATATAGTTATTTATTTAGTCAACAAATATTTATTAAGTACCTACTATGTACCAGGCATTGTTCTAAGTGCTGGGAATAAAGCATTTGGGGAAATAGACAAAAGTTGTTGCTTCATAGAGCTTGATGAAATCAATAAATAGAATCAATCAATAAAATATTTTGTATGCACTGGTGTTAAGCCCAAGGAGAAAAATAAAAGTAGGGAAAAGGGATAGGCAGAAGGGTAGGGGATAAAAACTTAAAAAAAAAAAAAAAGGAGTCAGGGAAGATCTCACCAAGGAAACAGCATTGACTAAAGATCTGAATTGGATATGGGAGCACACCATACAGCTACCTGGGAGATGAATATTCCAGGAAAAGTGAACAGCCTGTGCAAAGGTCTGGAGGTGAAAGTATGAATGGCTCTTAGAAAAACAGCTAGGAGATCAGTATGCTGGAAGAGTAAGAGAGGGAGAGAGTTAGTTGTAAGAGACAAAGTCGGAGATTTAACATAAGTCAGTTTGTGCAGGTCTTGTAGGCCTTACAGGGAATTCAGATCTTATTCTGAGTGAAATGGGGGTCTCGTAGGAGGGCTTTTTAGCAGAGGATGGACATGGTTCAGTTTCTACTTTAACGGGATCCCCCTGGCTTTAGTTTAGAGAATAGACAGATGGTGGGAGGAGAGCCTGAACAGAAGCAGAGAGACCGGTCAAGAGGCAACTACCATAATCCAGGCAAGAGGTGATGGTGGAGTAGAGGGGCTATAGTGAGTCAGGAAGAGAAGTCAGCAGGGAAGTCAATGGCATAGCTTACAGAAAGGGGGAGGTTGTCATGGAACTGTGGGTCAGAGAATAGGGTCAAGGAAGGGCCAGAGCTGCCCTCCCTACCCCAGAGCATGCACAGATGGCCTCACCAGTGGGTGGGTCTGGAGATACCACCCTCTGAGGAGAAGGACACTGTCAGTTTATTCAAGCTACTCGCAGGGATTTTTTGTGACCTATTTTATACATCTCTCCTTCTTGGTTAGGGCAGGAGTGGAAAGAGTGACTGCTCTGTCCATCAGAGAGTTCCCCTGAGGGTGGGGATCAGAGGGAGTTCCATGCTATCCAGAGTGAGGTATAACTAGCACCCCTTGGGTCCCACTATCTGTATCTGAGTGCTGCTTCTCTGGTATGCCCACAGTGCATCCCATGTAAAAGTGGCTACTTGCAAATGTTTCTTAGTTAGCAAAAGAAGGTAGAAGAGTGTACCCTAGCGTAGAGATAAGAGACAGACATATTGGGACTGGACAGAGGGCAAGACAACATTGAGTCCCCCAAAATGGGTTAATTGAAGTGAACCCAGAGGCAGTTAGCATTCAGTTGGGGGTTATAGCAGGGATAGGGGTACTCTGGGAGGGGTCCTCAAAGTTGGTTGGGAAAGACAACATGAAGAATAATGTGGTCCATGTATGTAGCACAAAGAGGCCAACCTGGTCCTTGTCTCAGCTGTGCTACTAATTTGTTGTGTGACAGTGGTAAGGTTTCTGGCCTTTTCTGAGCATGAATTGCTAGACTGAGCAGTTGAAGATTTGGTTGAAATTATTTATTGGATTAGTCTCAACAAGGAAGTCGTAGGTTGAGAGAATCTCAAACTAGACTGGAGCTTTCTTGAGGGTTGGTATCCCAGTACCCAGTACAGAACCCAGCACAGAGCTGGTCCTCAACCAGTGTTTGCTGAGTGGTTTGCTACGCCTATGGGGTGAGGCCTGAAATGGCAAGATCTCTCTAGAGACTTCCTAGTCTCAGTTTCTATTATTCCTCCTAGAGGATATGTTTATTGTTTTTTGCCTGATTAGTATTTCTTATTTAACTTCTGGTAAGATGATCTATATACTCTTTAAGGAACTATCCCTCTCCCATGCTCAGTCTCTCTGATTCAGTTAGGGACTGACACCACCCTGTGCTCAAGGGAAGAGCACATAACTCCCCTGGCCACGAAAATTAGTTTAGAGATGGGAACAATGAGACTTAGTTTGGGACTTTTTTAAAAATTTAATTTAATTTAATTTTTTTCACTGTTCCAAAATTCATTATTTATGCACTACACCCAGTACTCCATGCAATCAATACGTGCCCTCCGTAATACCCACTTTTGAAAGAATTGTTGTGTAGATATAATTTCTCTTTACATTGAATTTGGAGCTTTGAGGATGTTAACTTGAACCTGTTGGCTGCCAGCTTATAATCATAAAGGGAGAATGTACCAAAGAATAGCACCAATACATAAGAGAGCAGAACTGAAAGAAGGAGAGCAGAAGAATGAGTTGTAATGATTGAATGAAGCCTTACATTCAGCTGCATCTAAAGCTAGACCTATATAGATAAGCTTATCTACTTTGTGAGCTGATACTTTTCTTAAAAAAACATGAAGCCTGATCAAGTTGAGTTTTAGTTACTTGCAACAGGAGAAATCCTGAATAATATACACTTCCTCACCTTCCATATGGTCCAGTCACTCAGGGCCACTTGTTAGTCTAAAATAAGGCACAAACTCTCATATCTCCATCTTCTGCACATGCAGTTGTTTCTGTTTAGAATTTCCCTCTGCTTTGTTCTTAGATTTCTGACCTATAAGAGTCAACCACAGCAGATCATCTGGAATAGTGGAGTAAGGACATCCAAAAATCTTCTTCTTAAAAGCAATAAGAACTCTAGTACAAATGATCAAAATCAAGTTTTTTCAGAACTCTGGCAGCCAAACAAAAGCTTGCTACAATCTAAAGAGTATTATTTGGAAAAAAAAAACAAAAACAAAAAAAACAACACCCTGTTGATTCTGGGTAAGAAGAGCAAGTTTTGTAATGTTTGGACTTGCCCTATTTTCATCTATTTCTTCCCAGATACATGATAACTTTGAAAACCAGTAGCCTATCAGTAACCAGAGGGGGCAGACCAGGTTTGAAGATCTTGAAAAAAACCTAATTCCCAGAGAATTGTCATTACTTGAGCTATCTACTTGCTCCTTGGAAAAGCATCTTTCACAGAGATTTTATTTGACCCAACCCAGGTTCACTCAGCGGGGAAAGCCCTATTGCTCAAACATTTGTTGAAAATGACCAGTAACAACTGTTTACTATCACAGCAGCAGTACCAATTGGGGCAAACAAGAAGCTATCTGATCAAAACCTTAAAATGAAAATCTGGGGAATGAGAAGTTCATGAGGGCTTTGAAATGCGCTGAAAAATCATATTCCTGGGGTCTAGGAGGCCAGTTGCATATACAGAGCTGTGCGCATGTACCAAATACATCTGAAAAAGTCCTTTGCTTTCACCTTTGTCTGACATTGGGGCTTGCTAGAAGTAGAAAATGATGACTAAGGTAGAGATATAAACTGATGGGGCATTGAAGTAGTGCCCCAACACACAAGCATGCACACACACACAGGCTCTTATCAGAGGGTGATTGTTTATTGATTGATTCAAGGCATTTAAGGAAATCTCTGTCCAATTATTACCTGACCACTAAGCTAACAAAGCATACACTTCAATGGCCACATATAACAGAGAATGCACTTTATAGAAATCGTTAAGAAAAATCACTGAATAGAAAAACAACAAGAACTAAAGCAAGCAGTAACAAAAACAAATCCTCGGGAAGGGGAGAAACTAATTTCAGAGTTGTCACATTATCTTATTTGAAATTATCAGTTTTCAACAACAAAAAAATGAGACATAAAAAAAAGTATGGCCCAAACATTGGGGGAAATTAAAAACAGAAATGGATCCTGAGGAAGCACAGAGATGGGACTTATTAGACAAACACTTTATTTTTTTTTAATTATTTATTTGAGAGAGAGAAAGAGCATGAGCGGGGGTAGGGGCAGGAGAGGAAGACAGAGAGAGAAAGAGAAGCAGACTCCCTGCAGAGTTCAGGGCTCACCATGGGAGCTTGATTCCAGGACCTGGATATCCTGACATGGAGGTCACCACCTGAGCTGAAACCAAGAGTCAGAAGCTCAACCCGCTGAGCCACCCAGATACCCCTAGACAAACACTTTAAATCAGCTGTTACAAATATGTTCATCAAAAATCAACTAATGTAATACATCACATCAAAGGCTAAAGAAGAAAAAAATGATTATACCAGTAGATGAGGAAAAAAGCACATTACCAGTACATGATAAAAATTGTTTTAATAAAGAACATCTACAAAAAACTTACAGTTAACATCATAATGGTGAGAAACTACTGTTTTCCAGTAATATCGGGAAAAGGCAAGGATGTCTGCTTTTCACCACTTCTAATCAACATTATACTGGAGGGCTTAGCTAATGTGAGAAGACAAAAAACGTATACATGTTAGGAAGGAAGGCATAAAAACAACTTTGTTCACAGATGACATGATTGCCTATGTAAGAAATCCTAAGAATCAACAAAAACTCCTGGAACTAATAAGCAACTATAAGAAGGTTGCTGAATATGTTGGTCAATATATGGGTTTGGTTTTGGTTTTGTTTTCTACTGGAGGAAAACATGTCTAAAAAATTAAAGGGCATCCAAGTTGGAAAGGAAAAGTCAAATTATTTCTGTTTGTAAATGACATGATCTTATATGTGGAAAGTCCTAAAGATTCCACAAAATGTTGTTAGAACTAATAAACTAATTCAGTAAATTTGAAAGATACAAGCTCAACACAAAAAGATCAATTATATGTCTATACATTAACAATAAACAATTCAAAAAGAAAATTAAGGGAACAATTCAATTTATAATAGCATTAAAAAGGACAAAATACTTAGGAATAAACTTAAACAAAAGGGTCAAAAGACTTGCACATTGAAAACTACAAAATAACATTGAAATAAATGAAAAAAGACACATAAAGTGAAAACACATCCCATGTTCATAGATTGAAAGAATTAATATTGCTAGGATGACAATATTTATAAGAGATCTACAGATTCAATGCAATCCCTATCAAAATCCTAACAGTGTTTTTGTAGAAATAGGAAAAACATTTTAAAATTCATATGCAATCTTAAGCGAGCCTGAATAGCCAAAACACACTTCAGAAAGAGCAAAGTTGGAGTACTTATGCTTTCTGATTTCATAACTTACCACAAAGCTACAGTAACCAAAGCAGTGGGTTACTGGCATAAGGACAAACATATAGACCAATGGAATAGAATAGAAAGCCCTAAAATAAACCTTTGTGTAGGGGCAGATAATTTTTGACAGGGGTACCAAAACCATTCAATAGGGAAAGGACAGTCTTTTCAACAAATGGTGTTGAAAAAAACAGATATCCACATGCCAAAGAATGAAGTTGGACCCTTATCTAACACCATACACAAAAATTAACTCAAAATTGATCAAAGATCTAAACAGAAGAGCTAAAACTTTAAAACTCTTAGATGAAAACATGGGAGGAAAATCTCATGGCATTGCATTGATGACAATAGCACAGACAACAAAAGGAAAAATAGACGAATTGAACTTCAAAATTAAAAATTTTGTCCATTAAAGGATACTATCAACATAATGAAAAGACAATCCATGGACCAGGAAAATATATTTGGAAGTCACATATCTGATAACAGGTCCAGAGTATATAAAGAACTCTTAAAGCTCGACAACAAAATCACACAACCCAATTAAAAAATGGGCAAAGAACTTGAATCAGCATTTCTTATTTTTTTTAGTAAGCTGCTGCTTCTTTTTTTTTTTTTAGATTTTATTTATTTATTCAACAGACAGAGATCACAAGTAGGCAGAGAGGCAGGCAGAGGGGGAGGAGGATGCAGGCTCCCTACTGAGCAGAGAGCCCGATGTGGGGCTAGATCCCAGGACCCTGAGATCATGACCTAAGCCAAAGGCAGAGGCTTTAACCCACTGAGCCACCCAGGTGCCCCGATTGAATCAGCATTTCTGCAAAAAAGATATACAAATAACCAGTAAGCACATGGAAAGATGCTCAACATCATTAATCATTAAGGAAATGCAAATAAAACCACAATGAGACACCACTTCATGCCCATTAGGATAGCCACTTTAGAAAGAAAGAGAAAGAAAGACAGACAGACAGACAATAAGTATTGACCAGGATGAAAAGAAATCAGAACTCTTGTGCACTACTAGTGGAAATGTAAAATGGTATGGCTGCTGTGGAAAAGAGTAGGACAAAAATATAAAAAAATGAATTGCCATATGATCCAGCAATTCCACTTCTGGGTATATGGCCAGAAAAATTGAAAACAGGGACTCAAACAGATATTTGCACATCCATGTTCATAGCAGCGTTATTTGTGATAATCAAAAGGTAAAAACAACCCAAATGTCTATCAGTGGATGAGTGGTTAAACAAAATGTATGAACAATGGAATATTAGTTAGCCTTCAAAAGGAAGGAAATTCTGACACAGGCTACAACATGGATGAACATTGACGATATTATGATAAATGAAATAAGCCAGACACGAAGGACAAACATTGTATGATTCCACTTATATGAGATACACAGAGTAAGCAAATTCTAGAAGCAAAAAATAGAATGGTGGTTGTCCAAGGGGCTGAGGTGGAGATTTCCAGTTTCAGAGTATGACAAAGTTCTGGAGATGGATGGTGGTATGGTTTCACAACAGTGTGAGTGTAATTAATGCCAATAGCATGTACACTTAAAATGGTTAAAATGATAAGGTTTTTTAATCTTATTTTTTTAAGGAGATTCCATGCCCACCATAGGGTTTCAACTGCTGGCCCTAAGATCAAGAGTCAGGTATTCTACTGACTGAGCTACCCAAGAACCCCTAAAATGGTAAATTTTATGTTCTATATGTTTTACCACAGTAAAAACAATTTTTAATTTAAAAATGTGTACAATAAATTTATACTTACCACCCCAAAAACAGTTAAAATGCTAAATTTATGTTATATATAACTTACTACACAGACATAAACACAAAAGAACCAGGTAGAAATTATGAAATTGAAAAGTAGAGTAATTAAAATGAGAAATTCACTAGTAAGGCTCAACAGCAGATTTGAACTGTCAGAAGAATTAACAAACCAACTTGAACTGAGATTTTCCAGTCTGAAGAGTGAAAAGGAAAAACAATGAAGCAAAATGAACAGAGCCTCAGAGACAAATGGGACAGGATCAGGTGTACCAACACATGCATAATGGTAGTTCCAGAAGAAAAAGAGAGACAAAGGGGCAGAAAGAATACTTGGAGAAAAAAAGACTCAAAATTTCTAAATCTGATTTTAAAAACCCAACAACACCAATCTACATATGGAAGTCACTTAGAACTTCAAATAAGAGAAATACAATGAGATCCCCACATAGATATGTTATAATCAATTGATAAAAGACAGAGAAGTTTGAAAGCAGTAAGAGAAAAATCACATGTACATGATCAGCAATAAGATTAATGAGATGGAGAGAACCTAACTTCTTATCAGAAACCACAGAGGCCAAAAGACGCAAGGACAGCATAAGCAAAGCGCTAAAAGCAAAAAAATGTCATGCAAGAATTCTCTGTCCAGCAGAACTATCGTCCTTCAAAAATGAATGAGAAATTAAGGTATTCAAAGATTTAAGAAACAAAAACAGATATTTCATTGCTAGCCTAACCTATTGATATTTCTTTTTTTAAATATTTATTTATTGGAGAGAGAGAGAGAAAGGGAGAGAGCATGAGAGGGGTAAGGGTCAGAGGGAGAAGCAGACTCCCTGCTGAGCAGGGAGCCCGATGTGGGACTCGATCCCTGGACGCCAGGATCATGACCTGAGCCGAAGGCAGATGTTCAACCAACTGAGCCACCCAGGTGCCCACCTATTGATATTTCATCACCAGACCTGCCCTACAAGAAATACCAAAGGGATTTCTTCAAACTGAAATGAAAGGACTCTAGATGGTAACATGAATCAGCAGGAAAAACAAAACAAAACAAAACAGTACTGGTAGAGGTAACTACGTAAGTATATAAAAGACAGTACAAATGTAATTTTGTTTGTAATGCTTTTCTTCTATCTGACAAGAGAAAATGATATAAAGCAATTTTTGTGTTAATGGGCTTGTAATGTATAAAGATGAAATATGTATGGCAGTAACAGCATAAATGAGTAAGGAGGGAATTAAATTTTATGGGAGCAAAATGTTTTCATACCATTGATATTAAGATAGCATTAATTCAGACTGATTGCCTTAAATTAAGATCTTAATTGTAATATCTGGGGCAGCCACTAAAAAAAAACAAACCAAAACAAAAAAGTCAAAAATATGTGGTAAAATAAATGACAAGACAATTAAAACATTACACTAAGATATCAAATTAACACAAAAAAGACAATAATGGAAGAATTAAGGAACAAAAAAGACATGAGACATATAGAGAACTAATAGCAAAATGGCAGGTATAATTCCAATCTTAGTAATTGCATTAAATATAAATGAATTAAACACCCAATCAGAATGTAGAATAGATTTTAAATCTATGATCAACTATACATTCCCTATAAGGGACCTATATTAGATTTAAAGCACAAATTGGTTAGGAATAAAAAGATGGAAAAACATATGTAAACAGTAACCAAAAGAGAGTTGGAGTAGCTATATTAATAACAACAAAATAGACATTAAAAGAAAAATTGTTGCTAGAGAAAATGTTTTATAAGGCTAAAAGTTTTAATTCAATAGAGAGATATAAAAATATAAATTTATATGCACCTAACAAAAGAGCTCCAAATTACATGAAGCAAGCACTGAGGGAAGAAACAAGAAATTCAACAATAATTGTTGAAGACTTCAGTACCCCACTTTCATTAATGGATAGAACAACTAGGCAGAAGATCAACAAAGAGAAAGACTTGAACAACACTAACAACCAACCTAACAAACATCTATATAGAACACTCTACTCAGCAACAGCTGAATACATACTCTTCTTAAATGCACATGGGACATTATCCAGGGTGGACCACATGTTAGGTCATAAAGCAAGCCTCAGTAAATTTAAAAAGATTAAAATAATACAAAGTGTGTCCTCCACTCAAAATGAAAATAAATTAAAAGTCCATACATAACACAAGAACATTTGGGAAATTTGCAAATATGTGGAAATAGAACAATGCACTTCTAAATAATGGGTTAAAGAAGGAATAACATTGGAAAAAAGAAAATACATTGAGATGAATTAAAACAGAAACACAACATATCAAAACTTATGGGCTACAACTAAAGCAATACCCAGAAGGATATTTCATAGCTATAAATGCCCGTATTTTAAAAAGAAGAAAGATTTCAAAAAATAACCTAACCTTCCATCTTTTAAGTTTTTTAAAACTAGAAAAAGGAAAGCAGATTAATCCTCCAGCAGGAGAAGGGAAATAGTAAAGATTAGAGCACAAAATAACCAAACAAGTAATAGAAAAACAATAGAGAAAATAAACAAAATCAATACTTGGTTCTTTAAAAATAATAACAGAACTGACAAATCATTAAATAGGCTGGTCAAGAAAGAAAATAGACTTAAATAGCTAAAATGAGAAATGAAAGCAGGACAGAAATAAAAAGGACTCTAAATACTATGAAAAATTGTATGCCAATAAGTAAAATAAACTGATGAAATAAACAAATTTCCAGAATGAGAGAAACCACCAAAACTAATGCAATAAAAATTAAAATGTTCAGATAGACTATAACAAGTAAAGATATTGAACTAGTAATTTAAAAAAAAAACACAAAGAGGGATGCTTGGGTGGCTCAGTTCCTTAAGCATCTGCCTTCGGTTCAGGTCATGGAGCTCTGTGTCAGGAACAAGATAAGGATGTACGCTTTCACCACTCCTATTAAACATTGTACTGGAGTTTCTAGCCAGGGCAATTAGGGAAGAAATTTCATATGTATATATATATATAATATATAATAAATAAAATAAAAAATTCTTATATTTATATATAGAGAGAAAGAGATAATTTCTATATATAGAGAGAGAGAGTAGTAACTTTATATATATATAAATATAATATAAATATACATACATATTCTATATAGAGAGAGAGTAGTAACTTTTCAACAAATGGTGGGAAAATTGGACGTCTGCAGGCAAAAGAATGAAGTTGGACCCCTACCTCACACCATATTCAAAAATTAATCCAAAATGTATTCAATGTAGGAGCTAAAAGTATAAAACTCTTAGAGAAAATGGTGAGTTTAGATTAGGTTCTTGGGGTGCATGGGTGGCTGGGTCGGTTAAGCCACTGCCTTTGGCTCAGGTCATGATCTCAGAGTCCTGGGATCAAGCCAAGGTCAGTCTCCCTGTTCAGCAGGGAGTCTGATTCTCCTTCTGCCTCTCCCCACTGCTTGTGTACTCTCTCTTTCTAAAATAAATAAAATCATTAAAAAAATAGGTTCTTATGCTTAGATAAGACACCAAAAATACAGGTGACCAAAAAAAAAAAAAAAGAATAGAGAAATTGGACCTCATCAAAATTGCAAACTTTTGTGCTTCAAATGACACCACCAAGAAAATGAAATGATAAAAACCCATTACAAGATGGGAGAAAATGTTTGCCAATCATATATTTGATCAAGGACTTAACATTCAGAATAAAGAACTCTTACAATTCAACAATAAAACACAATTCAATTTAAAAAATTGGGAAGGAATCTGAATAGATATTTCTCTAAGGAAGATATACAACTAGGCAAGAACACATGAAAAGGTGCTCAACATAATTAGCCATCAGAGGAATGTACATTAAAACCTCAGTGAGGTACCAGTTCACACACAGTAGGATGGCTATAATCAAAAAGGCAGCTAACAACAAGTGTTGACAAGGATGTGGAGAAATTGGAACCATCCAACACTGCTGGTGGAAATGTAAAATGGTGTAGCTGCTTTTGAAAATAATCCGGCAGCTCTTCAAAAAATTAAATATAGAGTTACCATATGATTTAACAATTCCATTCTTGTGTACATACTTAAGAATAATGAAAACATGTGTCCACAGAAAAACATGTACATGAAGGTTCATAGCAGCTTTATTAATAATAGCCAAAAAGTGGGAAAAAAAACAAATGTCCATCAAGTGATGAGTGGATAAACAAAATGTGGTTTATCCCTAGGATGGAACATTACTTAGCCATGAAAAGGAAGAAAGCACTGGTACATGCTACAACATAATGAAGCTTAAAAATGTTAAGTGCAAGAAGTGTTTAAGTGGAAGAAACCAGATACAAAATGCCACATATGACATGAATCCATTCATATCAAACTTCCAGAAAAGGCAAAACCATAGAGATAGAAAAGAAAGTGGTGGTTGTCAGAGGCACAGGGTGGGGAAGGTGGGACCTGGGAGTTACCATTAATGAGTATAGGGTTTCTTTTGGGGTTGACGAAAATGATCTTAAAGTAGATAATATTCAACTCTGAATATACTAAAATCCACTGACTTGTGAACTTTATTTTTTTAAGATTTGTTTACTTATTAGAGAGAGAGAGAGAGTGGGAGAAGGAACAAAGGGAAAGACTCTCAAGCAGACTCCCCACTAAGCATGGAACTCCATCCCAGGAGCCATGAGATCATGAACTGAGCAGAAACAAAGAGATGCTTAACCGACTGAGCCACCCAGGCACCCCCGACTTGTGCATTTTAAAAGATTGAATTTGATGCTTAATGAATTATATCTCCTAATAAAATAATTATATCTCCTAATAAAAATAAGATCTTATTTTTAAAAAATGAGTCACTCAAGTTCATTCCTCTGTGAAGCAGTCCTGAGTTTCACAAGGTCAAGGGGACAGGACAGAGAATTTAAAGGCCTGAGCTGCCATTGTTGAGTGCCTCCTTTTGTCAGGCACTGTGCTGAGCACTTGATATACTTGAACATGCTTTGAATCTAAGACTAATTCTGTGAGGAAGGAGTTTCCATCTCCATTTTATGGTCACTCTATAGTGGGTAAAACTGAACCACTTGCAGGAAGTGGTGGAGGCAGGGTTTAAACCCAGATCTGTGCTCTATGTCCTCTTCCCGGGACCTGGCTATGGGGGGCTCCTGCCATAGACGATCCTGCTCCTTTGATCCCTGTGTCCCTGGGCATGGAGTGGAGGGGACAGTGAGCCCTGGTTAGAGCTTGGTCCCTGATGCCCTGTTGAACTGAGCTCTCCAGGTCTTGATGCAGCTGGCTTGGGGTGGGGAATGCACATGAGCTCAGCTCTGGCTGCTGAAAACCTATCTTGGTCTCCAGACTCACAAACTGGGTATATTTTTATCACAGGTCATAGGGAATTTCCCGACCAGGGGATCAATACCAGTTCATTATTCATGGGGGGAGGGGTGGAGTCTGGGACAGGCAGCCTGTGGTAGCTGTGCTTGAGGACTCCTTCAGGCATTTCCTGCACATGACAATGCTCCCATCCTCCCTCTCCCTTGCCCGAGCTCCATCTGAGCCCTGCTAGGGGTTTTACAAAGTTTACCTCATTTATACCTATGATCTTTTTTTAAATTGTTTATTTATTTGACAGAGAGAGCACAAGTAGGCAGAGTGGCAGGCAGAGAGAGAAGCAAGCTTTCCGCCAAGCAGGGAACCCGACACGGGGCTCAATCCTAGGACCCTAAGATCGTGACCTGAGCCAAAGGCAGCCGCTTAATCGACCAAGACACCCAGGCACCCCTATACCCATGATCTTAAGAGTAAGTAAGGTTCATCTACTGCCTGGCTTACCAAGGTGCAGAAGGGTTGTGAGACTTGCCTGAAGCCACACAGCTAATAATGGTCAGGGCTGGTTTTCAAATTGAGGTTGGAGAGGGGCATCAGCAGAGATCCCATTAAGGAGGTGACTTTATCTTTCCAGACTCAGATTCCCTCCCCACTGCCCTTCCACGCCAGACACCCCCCACAACCTATCTGAGCTCTGTGAGGACACTGTTCCTGGCTGTGTCAGCTGACTCAGTAAGGTGGCCAGCAATACTCATTTGACAGATGAGGAAACTGAGGCACAGGGTTGGAGAAACCACAAAACAACGCATCAGTAACCACAATCCAGCTCCTCTCCTTTTCAGCTGAGCATTTTCTCCCACAGCACCCACACAGACAAACCGGTTTTCCAGACCAGCCTAGAAAGTTTGGGATGGCCTTGTAATCACATCCTACCTGCAAGAAAGAACACAGAGCCCAGTCAGGAGGGTAGGCCCTGGCAGCTTCCTAAACGAAGAGGAGCCCTTCAAGGCTTGTGCCTGGCCAACTACTCTGCTCGCTACCAGTTTAGACCCAGCTGGGGCCTTGCAGGGGTGCAGAGGAGACTCTGGGGAACATTAGTTCCCGGGGAGGCACCAGGAGCAGCTCCAGATGCTGCGCTTTGGCCCCAAGAGTTGTCTTCCTGCCATCTTGGGCTTCCGCAGCAGCCACAGGCACCTTGCTTCTAGTCCCCTGGCTTCCTTCAGGACCCAGGCTGCATTCTGGAGCCGGACAGGCCATGGAAGCCCCATCGTCCTTCCCCAGAGACAGCTCACATGACCATTAAGCTTTGAGCAGACACAGGCAGTGGTAGGCGAGGGCTCAGGGCACAAAGCATGTTGTTACTAATTAGCCTCCTACAGTCAGCAGAAAGGGTCCATGGCTTCTGAGCAAAACAGCCACGTCAGTTCTCTGTGACTGCTCCTCTGCGGCCCATAACCTGAATGCTTTGGGCAGGAATGCTGGTGGGCAAGCAGATGTCTGGGCAGCCCACACTCCGTGGACGGGGATGTGAGACAGGAGTTTCACAGATGATCTCAGCCCCTTGGAGTCCAAAGGGCCTCCCTGGGAGATGTGAGAGGGCCAGGGAGCCTGAGGGGCAGCAGGCACATCCTAGGATCAGAAAGAGCCTCCCAGCCCTGTCTGCTTTGAAAACCTGGGTTCTGCTCATTCCTGGTCATAACCGATCCTTGTTATGACCACCAAACGTCTTCCCCAACTCAGACTCACAGAACATCAGAAAGCATCTGCTTCCCCTACCTTCTCCATTGTACAGATGCAGAAGCTGAGGCCCAGAGAGGCAGAAGGCTGTATTATGAAGAGCAGTGGCAGAGGGGGATAAAGCTCTACCCCTGTCCCTGGCCCTGGCCCTCACCTTGTCTGTGCCCTACAACCTTGGCTTAGAGATAGCGACTTGCCAGAAGACAAGGCCTGTGGAATTCCCCTCTCTTTTTCCAGCCCTGGTGTCTGGTGCTTAGGAAGTGCTTAATGTTTTTAGACTGACGACTTCCTGATCTGAGCAGCTCCCCAGAGACCAGCTGAGCTTTGGAGAACCCTGATGACTGGCTTGAGATGGCCCTTGAGGCTTACCATATCTTCCTAGAGCCCTTCCAAAGCTGCCTAGTGTTCAGGTCTCCCTTCGTCCCTGCCCCCATCCCTGTCCTTCCTGGCTCCAGCATCCAGCAGTCTGAAACTCAGGGATATTTCACATCAAACAGGTTGTGGTTCCTTGCTTTCCCCAACTCCGGTCTCAGACCCTGCCATGTTCCAAACCCCAACCAGGGAAGATGCAGCCAGGTCCATCCAGAGAAAGAGCAGGCACCAGAAAATTCTTCAGGCAGGCCTTGGTCCCAGAGAGGGACAGGCCTTTGAAATCTCTTTGACCCTTAGCCCTCAGACTCACCTCACTTACTGCTCGCTAATTAGAGCACTGTCAGCATTCTCCCAATCCCTGCGTCCCCATCACCACCCAGAGGGATCACTTCCCAGCCAGTCTCCCTCCTCATGTTCCTCCACGTAGGCGTGAGTTCTTCAGGAAACATCCCTGAGTCTTGCTGAGAATGACCAGGTCTTTACAGCGAGGCTTTTTGGTTAGAGTCCGATCAGCACTACCGTCCGAGACCACTGCCTGCCTCATGCCTAAGCTTGCTTTGGTGTTTGGCCACCCTTGGCCTCCATGTCAGTGTTCCTGGCCATTCACCTCCTTTTGTACCCACGCTCCCTCAGGGCCAAGCCAAACTAGCCTCATACCTGGACTCTGTGGATGTAGCAAGAGAAATCCTTACTAAGTGACCACATTGTGACAGGCACTTCAAGGGCCGCTCTCTCTTTTGAGCGTATTCAGGCAGGGATCCACAGTCCCAGCTTAGACATAGAGAAACTGCGGCTCAAAGAAATCCTAGGAGTTAAATGGTGAAACTGGGTGAGAAACCAGTTCTGTCTGATTCCAAAGACAGAACTGGGGCAGCTGCAATAGGGTGAATTGAGGCTGGGGAAAAGCCCATCTGCCCCACCAGACTAGGAACAGCGCAAGGACAACACAATTTATTGAGGACCAACTCCACATGGGCCACTGTATATACGTTGCTTCTCTCCATTGCGCAGAAGTTCCATGTTGGCTCTCACTGAAGTCTGTAGAGCTGGGAACCTAACTTGGTGCTGGGCCGCAGTGGGTTCGGTGTAGATGCCAGTAGTAGGAATGAATGAGAAATGAGTGTAGGTTTTGGTGACTAACCCTGGTCTCCAGGGTGGGGCCCTGGGGTGGCATTCAGCTATAGGGTGGAGACGTATGTGTGTGCGCGCGCCCGCGCGCATCTGTTAGTCCAGGTGGCAGCTGACTCAGATCCCTGGTTGCCTGGGTGGAGGGAATGATGAGGCCTGGGACTGAGTCTTCCTGAGTTTGCCAAGGACTAGGGGGAGACACCATGAGCTCCACTCTGCTTCTTTCCCCTGGGACCCCCCTGTGAAGCCCAGCACCCCATTCCACCCCACATCTTCCTAGCTACTCTTCCTTCCTTAGCCCCAAATGGAATCTCATCAGCATATTAATAGGACATTATGGTTTCTAATGAGGATCCAGAAAACATTACGGAGCAGATTAAAGCTAGCTCCACCCCATTAACCAGCCCTGGGCCCTCCCTGGGGATCCTTAGGTCGGGGGAGGGGCAGAGAGGCTTGGAGGAGGAGAGCTGTTGTTTTCTACTGCCCATAGGAAGGGAAGGTGGGACGAGAGCCACAGGGAGAGAAACTGGGCTCAGACCCCCAGGCTCCGGGTCCCCCCTTTTTTTCTGGGTCCCAAGGTAACAATTGGACTGGCAGAGCATTGCTGTTGCTGCTGTCCTTGTCCTAGAAGGCTCCTGAGGACAAAGAAGTCTAGGGTCTGAGGATGACAGGTCCACCACACCAGCTGGGACCCTCATCCAGTCCCAGCCCCAGGCCCAGCCCCCGCCCTTAACCTTGTCCAAGCATGCGGGTAACCAAGGCTGGCAACATTACCACTGGCCTCTGCCTGTACACTTACGGTAGACATAACTCAATGAATGTCTATAAACAAGAACCCCCACTGATTGGGCATCTGCTGTGTGCTAGGCACTATACAGGACACCTTCCCACACGGGATGCTACTGAATCCATTAAAAAAAAACAAACACACAAAGTAGACGTCGGTCTTCATTCTGCTTCAGACATGAGAAAATGAGGTTCAGAGAGGGGAAGCAACTTGCCCAAGGTGGCACAGCAACTCTGCGAGTCTAAGCTCAGTGTGTCTGATTTTAAAGCCCACATTGCTTCCTTTATGCATTGCTGCTTAATTAGCAGCTCCCTGGTGTAAATGACCTTGCTATATCCCGGGGGCGTCATTTCCTAACCTCCCACTGCTTCCCCTGGGGGCGGCGTGGTATTACGAAAACATGATTTGGTAGAGAGAAGGATCTGTATTTCAACTCCAGCCCTCCCATGACCTAGCTGTGTGACCTTGGAAAATCTCACTTAACCTCTCGAGTCTCCTTTTTCTCATCTGTCAAAAGAGGCTGAGATTCCAAGGTCCTTGTGAAGAGTCAATGAAAAGAACTTGGTAAACATTGACCGCTAGCACTACTCTCTATCTCTCATTTGTTTTCATCTGCCAAATGGGGCTCCTTTCGCTCACCCTAACTGCTTCCGTGGGCGAGGAGGGCTGTGGCAGGATTAAGGAGCACAGCAAAAGCAACAGAATGCTACTCCAATGAAAGGGCTATAGCCAGCAAACTTCTTTGTCCTCAGCCAAGCTGGGGAAAGTGTCCTATGTTTCATAGGCAGGGCAAACTTTTGTTTTTAATATTTTTTTTATGTATTCATGCGTGTGTGTGAGAGAGATAGTAAGAGAGAGAGAGAGAGAACATGAGCAGGGGAGAGAGTGAGAAGCAGGCTCCCCGCTGAGCCGGGAGCCGGATGCAGGACTCTATCCCAGGACCTGGGATTATGACCTGAGCCCAAGGCAGAAGCTTAACGACTGGGCCACCCAGGCATCCCTGAATTTGTATTCTTTCTGCCCACACTGAACATCTTTTCAGGAAGGCAAATGTTGCTCTAGGTTTGGTTGTTCATTCCTTCGTTCATTTAATGTATGTGTGTGGGGGGGGTGTGCCCAGGAGTAAAAAAACACATCCCAGGCACTATCTAAAATGCAGGTGTTACGGGAGAAAACCAGCCAGATGTGGTCCTGCCCTTCATGAGCTTTGATTCTGGGGGGTGGGGAGACAACAAGCAAACAAGCTCACAGCTCAGTGCTATGAGGCGCATGAAACGGTGTGATGGGCTAGAGTGGACTGGGTAGTGAGGGAAAGCTTCTGAGAAGAGTGACGTTGGAACTGATTGATGCCCTTGTGATGAGAAGAAGGCCATATTCAGGGGGCAGAGAGTTCCAGGTGGCGGGGGACAGCAAGAACAAAGGCTTAGAGGCCAGAGTGTCGACCATGAGTGAGGAGTCTTAGGTTTGATCTGCGTCTCATGCATCACCCTTTGGGAAGGTGTTTTGGAAAGCCAAAGTAACACTCCATCTGAAGGCAAAAGCATGTGTTGGGGAGGGGTTACTGCAGGAGAGGGGTTGCGTGTCCCTGGGCTGATGGTGGGGTACAGTCTGGGCCATGGCTCACTCAGTTCCTGGGAAGAGAAACGTATGGTGGAAAGAGGATACAACTTCAAGTCCGGAGGTCCTGGGTTCCAGTCCAGACCGCACCGCTGAATCATAGCTAATGTAAATTGCGTGTGTAATTTTGGCCAAGTCCCTTTGCCTCCCTAGGCCACGGTCACCATCAGTAAGATGGGGGAGGAGGAGAGCGGGGGGGGGGGGGGGGGGACTGCCTCCTATTTGCCAGCCTCTTCTCTTGGCTTCTCACTATGAGGAAGTGCTGTCTCCTCAGGCACAGCAGTCCTGGCAACAGGTGGGGTGACGTTAGAAGGCTTGAAAATGTGATGGCGAGGGTCCTGTGCTGTCTCCTGCCTGGGTCCCCAGCCCACGGTAGGGAGGAGCCCCCTTCGTCCCAAGTACCCCTCCATTCTAGCTCATTCCTTCCCTTGCTGGGGAGGCGCTTCTCCAGCCCCTGGCGCACAGATGCTTTGCTTCTCAGGTTCCCTGCTGGGCCCCACTGAGCCAAGCGCCTCAGCCTCAGCCTCAACAGGGACTGCGCCCTTCCCCTCCCAACCCCCCCCACTGCCGCCAGCACTAGCGCCAGGCCCCCTCCACCCCACATCTCTCTCCCTGCTCTTCTCTGAACTGCCTCCAGCTTGGCTGCATCGCTGCGATAATGAGGTGTCTGCGACTGAACGCAGTGGGCTCGGCAGGGCAGAACAGCAGGCCAGAGGCCTGGGAGACAGGCTGGAGCAAGCGCAGAGACTGCCCCAGCTGGCCCTGGAATCCACTAGGTGCCCCCCACCCAACCTGCCAGCCCCAGTGTCATCCTGGACCCCACTGCCCAGGTCCCAGGGCACAAAGTTCCCAAAGTCTTAAGATGAAGAGAGGTCCCAGGGTTGTTAAAAAAAAAAAAATCCAGCTCCACAATGATGTCAATGATGATAGGAAAAATCCTGGGTTTCAAAGGTTGCCCCTCTAATAACCCCTTATATCTGGACAATATGTCAGTGTTTATGGGCACTTTCACTCATTCTGCAAACATATACTGAGCACAAACTCACTGCCAGGCCCCATGATGGTCAGAGGGAAATGAGGAACAAGAGCGTGAGCTCGCTGGCTAGTGGAGAGACAGACCCCGAAACAGGCCAGGATGGTAAGGGAGTCAGAGCCAGGACTGGAGCCCCAAGAATCCAGGGGACTGGGTGCCCAAGCCACTCTTGAAGGGGCAGGGAGGAAGTAGAGAGGTTTCTTGGAAGAGGGAAACTTTAGAACCATCCTGATGAAAGAGCAGGAATTGGGCCGGCAAGGAGGCCTAAGGGTGGGAAGGTGATGTCCTGTGCACAGGGAACAGCTTGAGAAACCCAGAGGACATCTTGCTTAATCCTCAAAACAACCCCAGAAGACAGGCATTCTCATGTCCATTTTCCAGATTGGCAAAACAGAGGCCCAGATGCAATAATGAGGCTTACCTCTGGGGCACGGTTAGTTTGGGAAAACAAACAAACAAACAAAATCCTTTTGGAATGCCTAGATGGCTCAGTCAGTTAAGCATCTGTCTTTGGCTCAGGGCATGATCCCAGGGTCCTGGGATCGAGTTCCAAGTCAGGCTCCCTGCTTGGTGGGGAGCCTGCTTCTCCCTCTCCCGCTGCCTGCCACTCCCCCTGTTTGTGCGGGTGCGCGCTCTCTCTCTCTGTTTTTCTCTCTGACAAATAAATAAATAAAATCTTAAAAAAAAAAAAAAAAGGAAAACTTGCTTTCTCATCCATCAGCTTCCTTTTCTGCTTACACCGACCCTATGATATAGGGACTTAATGTGCATTTCATAGGTGGAGAGACAGGGAAGGAAAGTGGCTAAAGAAACAGGCTCTGAGCTCTTCCCAAGTCTGCATTAGTTTCCCAAGTTGGAGATCAGCATTTAGGGGGATAGGGACCCTAAGTTTTCTATGAAGCTGTACTCTTTGATCCTTCCTTCCACCCTTGGGCATCCCTACCTTATTCTCTACCCTGTACCATTCTGCCTTCCCCAGACTGATCTCCCATGTGGCTAAAGCAGAGTTTAGGTGAGATGCCACACCACTCGTCCAGAGTGCCCATCCAGTCAAAGAGGTATTCTGAATTATTCAGGAGCCTCGGCTAGCAAGATGGGGGCGGGGAGGAGAATGGGAGCAGGTGTTCCCGCATCCCAAGCATGGCAGCTGCACAGGAAGTGACCCCAGAGGCTGGACCATCTTCAGCTGACTTCTCTCTCTCTCTGTCCCCACCTGGAGAGAAACCAGAGAAATTGCAAGCTGGTGGTGCAGACGGGAGAGGACCCTCGGTAGGGGTAGGTGGGAGGAGGGAGAAACGTGAGGGTGCTTGGTAACCACAGGTCCCAATTCCTGAGTGCTTCTAATATGCTACACCTTAGCTCCTTTGCTCTCCACAATAACTTTGTGCTCTTATTGTTATTTTTTAGTTGGAGAAAGAGAGAGGTGAAATAGCTTGCCTAGAGTTCACAGTGAGCCAAATGTTTGCATCCCCCACCCTGCCCCCAGAATTCATATGTTGAAAACCTAACCCCTAATGGGATGGTATTCAGAGGCCTTTTGGTAGGTAATTAGGGTTAGAAGATGTCATAAGGTTAGGGTCTTCATGATGGCATTGGTGCCCTAACGAGTAGAGAACAGAGAGCCTGTTCCCTCTGCACTCTTGCTTGGTCAACACCTTCCCCCACCACCCCCACCATGTGAGACATGCAGCAAGAGGATGGCCATCTATTACCCAGAAGGAGGACTCTCACCACAGATGGAATCTGCTGGTGCCTTGACCTTGGATTTTCCAACCCTCAGAACTGGGGAACATAAATGTTTGTTGTTCGGGGCACCCGGGTGGCTCAGTCATGAAGCATCTGCCTTTGGCTCAGGTCATGATCCTAGAGTCCTGGGATTGAGCCCTGCATCAGGCTCCCTGCTTAGCGGGGAGCCTGCTTCTCCCACTCCAGCTCCCCCGCGCTCTTGTTCCATCTCTCGCTGCCTCTCTCTGTTATGAATAAATAAATTCTTTTAAAAAAATAAATGTTTGTTGTTTAACCCATCCAGTCTATGGAATTCTTGAACTGAGTTCAATACATAAATTACGGCTCCAGGATTCAAACCCAGGTTTGGGTCTTCAGAGTAAGCACACACTTTCCACCGTTCCCCTCCTTTCACTTGGGACTCACGCCTCTGGGACAGGGGGACAACCTGTTCCTCTGACCCTCCCTTTTCAGGGTCCCCATGGCCGCTCAGGACCCCAGCTAGGTCTGAGATGCAACCCTCCCTCCATTAAAAGTAACTCCTGGGAAGCTTCTAGAAGTGAAATTACCAGGTGTGGAATTGTAAGTGGGGAAGAGAAAGTTTGGGGTTCTGGGCAGGGGGGTCCTCAACCTCTTCCTTCGAGGCCTTTGGAGTAGGGGGAAGTGTTTGAAAGTGCTGTTAAAAATGCAGCCTCTGGAGTTGGGGTTGCTGGATCTAGCAAATAAAAAACAGGATGCCCAGTGAAGCTTGAATTTCAGACAAACAATGAATACTTTTTAGCCTACGTATGTCCTTTTCAGTATCAGTCTGTACTAAAACAGTGTTTGTTCTTGGTTTAAAATTTAAAATGGAACTCAGGTGTCCTGTATTTTATGTGGCAATCCTACCTGGAGTCAAATCACCTGGGCTTCAACACCAGGTCAGCCGCCACTTAGCTGTGTGAGTTTGGGCAAGTCGGTCACCCCCTCAGTGCCTCAGCGTCCTCATCTGCAAAGGATGGCTGAGGAGCCTAAAGGAAATCATGCCTACTGCAAAGCACGTTCCAACTGTTTTCACTTTTCTTCTTCTTTCTTTATAGATTTCACACAGATGATCCTCTTGCTCCTTACTTTTCCTGGTATGTGGTCCCCAAGCCATACATTGGGGCAGTGGGAGCCTGTTGGATCCACAGAGGAGGAGAAAGAGGGCTCATGTCTGTCCTTTATGTTCCTACTGTGTGCTTATCCTTGCTAGGCATGCTATTTGCCTCATTGGGCCATCACAACGCTACAAGACAGTTGCTGTTCTTCTTCTGTTTTTTACAGATGGAGAAATGAAGGCTTGGAATGATGAATGAACTTGCCCAAGGTCACCCGGCCAACCCGGGAGCCTGGGCCTCTATGATGCTCATCCCTATGGCTCTGCTTCCCCCACCTTCTCCATCCTCCTCACTTGGTACCCAAGTTCTAGCCGACTGAGGGGAACCCCCTACCCGGGTTTGGGGAGCAAAGATGGGAAACAGCAGCCTAAGTGAGGAGGCCTGGGGCCTCCCTCCCTGGGGCCAGGGAGCTCTTGGGCTCCCTGGGTCTGGCTAAAGCACCACCTTTGGGTCTCCCTCCCTCTGCATCCCTCCCCAGCCCAGCCCATGCTGATAGCTTGATCCTGCAGTAAAATGTGTTTCTCTCTGATATGCCCAGTTGCATGTCCACTATGCATGCTAATGAGTGAGCGGCCAGGGCTTGCCAGCAATTTGCTCCAGTTCTGGGGCTCACTGTGAGTTTATTTATTTTTTATATTTATACCTTGTGTGTGGAGATGGCTGACGTGGAGTAGGAGCAGGGTCTGGAAAAGAGGCCCAGCAGAAATGGAAGGAGGAGAGAAACCAAAGCTAGAAGTCAGGAGGGGACTCAGGGAGCCGTCTCTGTCATCCTTCCACCTTCCGACAGGACTGCACCTAAAGGAGACCAGCAGCTCAAAAGGATAACCCTTCTAGCACACTCCTGGCAGTCTTTGGAGGCCTGTCCGGTAGGGATCAGCAAGCCTGTGTTGAAAAGGAACAAATCAAGGCTCTAGGGGTAATGGGATACATTGCTTCTTCCAACCCGAATCTTTTGACTGTAGATGATAAGGACTGGGGCATCATCTTGCCTCCCCAACTCATGTACTGAGCAACTGAGGCCTGGAGAGGGGAAGGCACCCAGCCAAAGTCACACAGTGAGTGTGAAGTGGAACCAGGACCAACACCGGGGCTTGTTGACTGCCAGTACCCACATCTCATGATCGCACCCATAAAAACCTGGCTAGGAGGGAGTGTTCTCCCCCCTCTCCCACCCACCATGTCTACCAAGGTAGGAGGAATCCATAAACCACCTGAAAGCTCCTCCCATAGAGTTCTCCCCAAATTCTTGGTAATTGACTACTCACATCTCCCTGAGTTCTAACTGCACTTGCCCCCTTCCTGCCACCCCCTCCCCATTTGCTTGTCACTTTAAGGAAGATGGCTCCTAAGCACTCAGTAAACATTTGTCCTAAGCAACTTATCAACATCTGTAAGGGTGAATGAAGATGAACACACACCCACAGACCCCACAGACCCCGGAGAAATGCTCACATGCATGTCACCGGGAGACATGCGCAAGGCCACTCATAGCAGCACTCTTCATTATAATAAATAAAATGTGTGACACTACCTAAATGTTCATGATCAGGAGAACAGATAAATAAGTTGTAGTGTATCTGTACAACGGAATACCACATAGCAGTGAAAATGAATAAAGCTATGGCTGCCTGTGTTAACCCAGACACAGACATGATGTGGAGTCAGAAAGCCAGTCACTAAGCATACACAGAAGGCCACTAGTGCAAAGTTTTCAACACATTGACATCAGGAGAGTGGCTACTGTGGAGAGGGTTAAGTCTGAGAATGGGGGGCGCCTGGTGGCTCAGTGGGTTAATCATCTGTCTTTGGCTCAGGTCACGATCCAGGGGTCCTAGGACTGAGCCCTGCATCCTCACTGGGCTCCCTGCTCAGTGGGGAGCCTGCTTCTCCCTCTCCCTCTGTCCCTCTCCCTGCTCATTCTCCCTCTCGCAAATAAATAAATAGGGTACGCAGAGAGCTCTGATGATATCTGTGATATTTTCTTTCTGAAGCTGAATGAGGGATAATGGGGTTTATTATGTTATTCTTGAGACCATTGTGCATATCTGGAATATGTCAGTCTAAAAACAAACAAATGGAAAGAAGAAATAGATGGCTAAATGAATGAATGAAGGCTGCTTCCCTTCAGCCAGAGGCTTAACTCTCCTGCCTTTCCTCTGTTTTGTGGGTGTCTCTCTTGGACTCATGGGAGCTTCGGAGCTCATCTAAGCTGGGCTGAAATCCTGGCTCTGCCCCTTCCTGCCTCGTGATGTGGGGACCCGATTCCTTCCCCGCCCTATGCACCTTGGGAAGCAATTTGTGAGCCTTCACTAAGAGGACGGAATGTCTTGGAGTTTTTCTAGTCCCACCCCCCATTTCAAAAGTAAGGCCCGAATGGAAACCTCAGCCCCCACTGTGGAGCTTGGGACATAACTGCTCCTTACCCTCCCTCCAGGCACGGCCAGGGAGGGAGGCCTCCCAGAGGGCAATCAGGACATCAGGACAACAGCACTGGTGAGAAAGAAGGGAGACAGCGCCACGCTGAGGCTGGGCCAGAGAAGGGGGTGTTCAGATTTGCCTGAAGGGTCAGGCCCCAATGGGAAATCTTCGTTAGGTGGGGATCTGCCCCTACCAGGGGTCCCTGGCTCACAGCTCTAGGACTTGTGGCAAGAGTAGCCTACCCAGAGGTGTGGCTTGGAGTAGAACTCACACCTGTGGATAGGGATGAGGGAGGATGGAGGGGAGGAGTTGCCTCGGGAGGACAAATTTAGATCCAGTCAGAATTTCTGACGATCAAAGGCCACAGGATAGAGGACAGGCTGCCTTGAGAGAGAAGGAAAGCAAACTGTCTGGACTCTCCTACCCTGGGACTCCATGGTATTATGATTGCTAGAGATTGTTGAACCTCAGAGTTGGGCCGAATTATAGCTGGTTCTTCAGAAGGCGATTATCTGGATGAAGAAGTAACAAGGGAGGGTGCCTGGGTGGCTCAGTAGTCATTAAGCGTTTGCCTTCAGCTCAGGTCATGATCCCCAAGGTTCTGGGATCGAGCGCCTAGGATCGGGCTCCCTGCTCGGCGGGAAGGGTGCTTCTCCCTCTTCCTCTCCCCCTGCTTGTGTTCCCTCTCTTGGTGTCTCTTTCTCTGTCAACTAAATAAAATCTTTTTTTAAAAGATTTTATTTATTTATTTGACAGACAGATCACAAGTAGGCAGAGAGGCAGGCAGAGAGAGAGGAGAGGAAGCAGGCTCCCTGCTGAGCAGAGAACCTGAGGTGGGGCTCCATCCCAGGACCCTGGGATCATGACCTGAGCTGAAGGCAGAGGCTTTAACCCACTGAGCCACCAGGCACCCCAAATAAATAAAATATTTTTTAAAAAGAAGGAGCAAGGAAGTAGGGTGGCAAAGAAGGCATCTATGGGATGCTGCAACACCTTGCTAGACACGGAGCCTGTTCCTCCTCCCAGCCCCCCTGCTCTAACTGGAATACTACCGTCCCCATTTTCCAGATGAGGAAACTGAGGCCCACAGAGGCTCAGCAAAGCAAAGGTCTGAATCCAAAACCTGGGCTCTTCACACCCCACACTGACTTCGTGCTGCCTTGGCCCTCTCTCCTCTTGGCCTGGTCTTGGGTGGGCTGTGGTGGAACAGCGGTGGTCTGTCCCACCAGTTACTACCAAGAGAGGGGGCCAGAGAGACCACTGTGGAGGCCCTGTAGCCCAGCCAGCCCCCAGGCCTCTGTTGTTCTTGGGCCCCAGCCGGGCACTCCTCAGGTGGGTGGTGGGGCCTCAGAGCTGGCGTCTGCTACAAGCCTAGGTCCCCTGCGGAGAACCCCTTCAAGGGCAGCCCTTGGCCCCACTCTAATTATACAAACAATTTTTCTCGGCTTCTCCAAATAAACAGTGTGCAATCTGCAGGCCACGGCATGCTGGGAAACCTGAAATGAGAAGCTGCTGCTAATGGGCTCCTTAGCTTCAGGGCTAAATGGATTGCTTAGGAGTCCGGCCCTGACCAGCCCCTGCTGTCTTCCTGACCAGTATCTTCTATACCGTACTATGTACCCTACACCACCCGTCTCTGGGCCCACCCCCTCCGTGAATGCCCACATGCTTGCAGCCCCCAGGGTGACAGAACTGCAGGTTGCATGAAGAATTTACAGTTCTGAGCCCTGCAGGCAAGGCTTCGGCAGCCAGGGTTTCAAGGGAGGGGTTGTGTGCATAGGGATGGGCGCGTGTGGGCAAGGAGGGCTGTGCAATCGGACAAGGAGAGTGCATGCGTTTGCGGGGAGAAGTGCACGTGTGTCTACAAGTAAGGGTGTTTCTCGGAGTGCAGCAGGATTGTCAGGGGCTGAGTTGGCTCAGGGAGCAGAAGTTCCCGGTGGGGTAAGTGCACAGTGTATGTACGGGAGGGTGGGGACCCCAACACAGGGTTCGTGAGCAAGCAGACAGAAGAAGCTACTGCTAAGACCCCCTCCTCCAGCTCTGTATGGGTTCCCAGACACTTGCACATTCATGGCTCATCCCAAAAAGCCTGTGAAGAAGAGTCCCTCCCAGTTCATCAGAGGTCACACAGCTCAGAATTGGAATGCAGTTTCCTTACTTCCAGAGTGATGTATCTGGCCTCATTTGCTACCCTGAAATGTGTTTTTTTGTTTTGTTTTGTTTTTAATGTCGGAAGGGCTTCTCTTCCGAAAACCTTAGCTCTGAGGGAAGGGATCATTTTGTTCATCACCACGTGACAGGCTCTTTAAGTTTGTGGTCTCCAGAGCCAAACTGCTAAATTTAAGCCCATTTCTGTCACTTGTTTGCTGTATGACCTCCAGCAAGTTATGTAGCCTGTCTGGGTGTTGCTTTCCCCATCTGTAAGATGAGGGTGCTAATCGCACCGACTTCCTCAGCTTGCTGCGAGATCTGGTGAATGCAGGTGTACAAAACACCTAAAACAGTGCCTGGCACAGGGCAAGAGCTGAGAGCTGGTTGGCTGCTGGCATCATTATTCCTTTTCTTTACTTGGCCTCTCACAGTGCTTGGGTACCGTAGATGTGTAAGATGCAATTTTGCAGGTGAATGATAAACCCACTTGTGTCACATTACTGACTAGAGCCAGTGGGTTAAAGTATTCCCACACCAGCTGACACTTTGGCCATTTAACAGGATCTTTCACTACTCGGTACTTCCTGAACCCCTTGGAAAGTCCATCCCCATCTGGCGTGTGTGTGTGTGTGTGCGTGTGTGTGTGTGTGTGTGTTTCTGAGGAGGGACAGGAGCTGAACTGGGTTTGATGGGGCTTCTGGGCCTCTCAAGCTTGGCTGTCTGTGACTCCCCAGGTGTTGACTCCTCTGGGTCCCCATTCATAGGCCCCCAACCCCCCCCATTGATCCCTGGCTAGCAGCATCCCTCTCCTCAGTTTGTGCCCCCCATATCAAAGCTCTGCATCCCCCCCACCCCCTCCCACCATTCAGCCCTCACTATATATCATCAGAGAAATTCTCCCTTCGGGCTGAACTTTCCATGCTCTCCCCCTTGAAGGAGACTATTGGAGAGGAAGGTATATTTAAATCCATTCAGATGGTTTTGAGTTACCAGAGGGAACTGAAGAGGGAGAAAATGGAAGGGGAGAGAGGCAACAGAGCAAGTGAGAGCCAGCTTGACAGAGTGCACAGAGTAGGGGAAAAAAGGAAATAGGAGCGCTTGGAGAGAACGATTCTTTTTCTGCTCTTCCCCCTCAAACACCAGGAGACAGAAAATTGCCAATGACCTGGCCGTCAAAGTTTTTAATGTTGTTTGTGACCAAAGAGGACTACATGAAGTACAGGAACAGTGGTAGTGTGCGGCCTTTGGGAGGACACCCAGGTGACCCCAGTTTTGGCTACGCTCTGCCGGAAACTCGTTGCGTGATCTTGGACAAGTCTCTCCTCTTCTGAGCCTCAGCTTCCTGACATACACCATAGGAGGTGGCTGGGGATACAGACAGGGGAATTGGCTTAATGAGTGCCCATGGTAGGGCGGGTAGTATTACTGTCCCCATTTAATGATGAGGAAACTGAGGGACAGAAAAGTAAGTTGCTCAAGTTTACCCGATGAAATGATAGACCCAGAATTTGAACCCAAGGCAGTCTGGCTCCAGAGGCTGCACGCTTAATGGACTCTACCACCTCCCACTCTTCTAGAGCGACCTGTAAAGATCCCTCAGCGGCATGACCTTGGACCAGTCATTTCCCTCTCTTGGGGCCTCAGTCTACCCATGTGTAATGTCTGCTTCATTAACCTTCTTACTGGTCAGGAGCCACTAAAAAGGGAAAATCTACCCTACAGACCATCCTGCTCTAAAGGCCAGGGCGGGGAGGGTGGCCTTTGCATGCATTATCTCATTGAATCCCTCACCTAACTTCTAAACCTGAGATAACCAAGGCCCAATGAAGGCAGGTCACTTGCCCTCGGCCCCTGTGGGGAAAGGCCAGAAACCAGGGCCCAGGCTCCCGATATCTACCTTTGAGTGGTCTGTATCTAAGATGCTGGGCAACATGGCCTGGTGGTTCTCAGCCCTGTGGTACATTGGAATCACCTGAGGAGCTTTTCAAAACTTGGCCCTGGCTCCACCCCAACACAGTGAAATCAGAATCTCTGGGGATTGATCTTGGTATTTTTGTAATTCTCCCTAAATGTGTCTCTTGTGCAGCCAGGGTGGCCTGGAGAACAAGGATGAAAATATTATAATGACAGGGCAGGGGACCAAGTCCAGGCTGGGGTCAGGGCAAGGGGGAGGGAGCAGGCTAATGGGCTCTGGAGGCTCAGCATCCCATAATATCCCAGAGTTGGAGATGAGCCCTTCAAACCAAACAGCCCGTTTTACAAGGGGGAGCCTGAAGCTCACATAGGAGAGAACTCTTGCCCAAAGGACAAAGGGACACATCTGGAATTTTATTCTCTTTCCCTGACTCTTAATACAGAACACTTTCCACAGCCTCGGGGCAGGTGGGACCCATCCATTAGAGATTGCCTTGCTTCCATTTTGTAGATGAGGAAACTGAGGCTCAGAGGTGAGGAGGCCGATCTGTCCAAGAACAACACAGCTAACAAGCCATCAGAACCAGATTTCCAATGCCGCCGTGGCTGGCTTTCTCTCCCTTGCTTGACCCACTGGCCCAACTGCATTCTGGCCTGCCGTGGATAGGCAGGGAAGGGTGTCCGGTTGAAGCCTGGAGCAGGGGCCCCAGAGGTGGTCCTCTTGATCCGTCCAACCAAGGCCTTTGGGGCCCATGCTGCCTCACCTGCTCGAGCCCACGGAGAGGGTTCCAGCCTGGTGCTCAGTAGGAAGGAAGGCTTTTGGGGGCTGCAGCCCCCTCCCCTCCTCCTCCAGGCTCAGAAGAGCCTGGAATTCTTTTAACAGGAGACAAAACCTTCAATTCCAAGAGATCAGATGAAAGGCTCCAAATGCAAATGTGCGGGCTGGGAAGCTGCTGCTGAGAATAGGCTGCCTTCAAAGTGTAAATGACTAAAGGCCTCAGTCAGAGAAGAGGGGTACAGTGCCCCCCCACACCCTGCACCCTCAATTGCAATTCAGTAATTCCAGAGACCCCCCAGCATGGGACAGGGGCTGAGGGACGTTAGTGGTCTTCTGTCCTTCAGACGCCCATCTTGCTAGCCCTCTTGCTTGATGGAGGCTCTAAATTAAGTCTTAAATTGTCTTCATTCTGGTATCCCCTTACCCCCTAAACTCTCTGCCATCACCTACCTCAAAAGACTCCCGAGTTCCCTCCCCTGGGCTTAAAGGATTGGCAGGGCACTGGTGCCGTCCTCCCCTTCCAGAACCGGAGTGCCCATTTTCCTGAGCTTCACAGACTTGGGGAGAGAGGGGTAGAAGTCAAGGTGTTCAGGGGGAGGGACGGCCACCAGCAGAGACAGGGACACTAGAAGTGTTTGGGACAAAGGATAACAGAATCAGTGTGAAGGAAGCAGGAGATGCTTGGGGCAGCGTTGGATGGCTGGGTGGCCAAGAGGGCACTGGACAACCAGCCTGTGGAGCACGTTGAGGGTTGTTTAAAGAGCCTAGCTTTATTGTAAGGGCAGGAGAAGGTGTTGAGTAAGGGCAGGTGTTGAGTGGGGGTGTGGTACCATCTGATTTACTTCTTTTTTTAAAAAAAGATTTTATTTATTTATTTGAGAGAGAGAGGGAGGGAGAGAAGGCACAAGCTGGGGGAGGGGGCAGAGAGAGAGAGAGCAGCCGGCTTCCCGCTGAGCAGGAAGCCCAACGCAGGGCTCCATCCCAGGATCCCAGAATCATGACCCAAGCAGAAGGCAGATGCTCAACCAACTGAGCCACCCAGGCACCCCCTGATTTACATTTTTGCACCACCCCTCTGGCGGCTAGGTGAATTATTTATAGGGGTCAGCAGAAGAATTGGTAAGAACAGGGAAGAGGCTGCCTGCTTTGGCAGGAGTGATGATGGCCACGTGGGCTCAAGAGGGAGCTGTGGAAGGGGAGAGCACTAGCCTGGCCTGGGAATACCTAGATAGCAGGTTCTGGGTAGGAGGGAAGGGTGCCGCATTGGGCACTGCATTCGCAGTGTGTTCTCTGCACTCCTGAGGTGTCCTTCACATAGACTCCCTCAGGGGTATTGGGAGAACGTAGCGGCAACTCTCACCCAGAGCATTTAACCAAGGCCCAGAACTTCCACCTTGACTGCCGGTTCTACCTTCCCCACAATGGACAGTTCCAGAGAAGGTGTTGACCTCCCGCTTTGCTCTCCGCCATTCCCTTCCCGAGACAGGCTGCTGGGTTTTGCCTGCTTTCTTCCTTCTCTCCTTCAGAAGGTCTTCCCTCTGAGGCAGTCGCCTCACTGAGTCGTGAAGCTCACTGTGGGGGTGGGAGGGGGCCTGCAGAGCTAGCTCTGTGCCTTTGGGCAAATGACTGCCCCCTTCTAGTCCCCTTCACCTTTTCCTTGTCTACAAGGCTGGCATAACAAGGAAAGGAGGTGGTGGCCTGCCAATAAGTACTCGAGGGCAAAAGTGCTGGGGAAGAACCTTCCCCCACGCAACATACCAGCCCTGAACTGGCTTCTTCCTGGCAACTTGACCCCCAGCTCTTTCCCCAGCTCTCCCCCCATACTCCACACCTTACTGTGGCCCCAAGCATGGCTTCTTCTCTTTCTTTCCTTTGAACGGTTTTCCCTATTGGGCACCTTCTGCCCATTTTCCAGATGGAGAAAAAGACTCGAAGAAGGAAAGCCGTTGGCCCCAGCCCTAAGTCCCTCCAGAGCTGGGGAGCCATGGTAGGACGTCAAACCTACCTTCCAAAGCTCCTAGGATCAAACTGCACCCTAGGCCTCGTCCTGAGCCCAGGGAGGGTTTAGGGCAACAAGCCCTGATACGCAGATAACAGACTTTGATTCCCAAAGGGACTGGGACTCGGTACAAAATGAAATCTCTTTCCCTGTGGCAACACAGCAGGCTCCTGACAAGGGCGCCCCAAAGCCCAGAACACCGGTGGTTCCTTCTACCTCCCCAGTCCCCAATACCATGTCCTTAAGCAGCATCTTTCAGAAACTTGAGCATATGGCGACAAGGAGATAGGGGCCTAGAGCCCAAGGAGCTCACAGATCCAGGAACAAATAGCCAGGAGGGCGCACAGCTTTGTCCTGGGACTAGAGCAGGGGCAACTGTGACCCCAAAGGGCCTGGCTTGCCCTGGAAGCATCTGATAGGGGTGCAAGAGGGAAAACTGTGGAGGAGGGGTCCTGCGGCAATGGTCAAGACCCCAGGTGGCCACGGTAACTGGCCCTATCTGAGCAGTCTGCCCCGCCAGTGGGGCACCATGAAGAGGACCACGGGATAAAGAGGGAAAGCCTGGAACCCTGGGGTAGGACAGTGACAGGAGAGTCCTTTAGCACAGGAATGATGGATGTTTCTGGAGATACGCCTTAGGGGAGTCCCGTAGCCCCTTTGGGCCCCTATCTCCTTATCTGGGTGCCAAGCTGCTGGCAGAGATCTGGCCTGGCGCTGTCTGGAGCAGTGGGGTGATTTTCTTTCCTGTTGTCAGTCAAAAGCCCGCTGAAGACTGAAGCGCAAGTAGCTGGGCAGGCTAGGAATGCGTGCACTTGGTAGGCCCAGCCTAGGAGAGCTCATGACACTGCTCATCTACCCCAATGAGCCACATCTGCCAGGTGGGGGGTGGAGGGGGGCAGGGTGTCCCACATCTGCTCCCCACATTGCCCATCTCAGCCCCTACTGCTGCCCGGAGGAAGAGGCAACCCAGCCAGGAGAGACAAGAGGAGGGAAAGAAAGAGAATGAGCGACGCTTGGGAGAAGGTGAGGGGTGGAGGTGGTTGCACAGAGAAGGCCCAGAGCAAGAACATGGGCAAGGGTGGGGTCCCACATTGCAGCTACCAAAGCTCCCTACCCAGAGGATCTATCTGTGAAGAAAGGCTGAGGGAAGGGAAGGGAGGCCGAGAAGGAGAAAGATGGAGAGTAAGGAGTCAAGGAGGCACCAGGACAATGAGTTGCCTAGAGGCCCATCAGAAAGAGCAGGGAGACCATGTAAGGATTGCGGGGGTGGGGGGGTGGCTGGTGGCATGCAGAAACAAAGAATGGAAGAGAAAGGCCGGGAGTGGGAAGCAGGACATAAAGCAAGGAAAACCAGTGCGGGAGTTTGGAAACTCCAGTTTGCTTTTTGAGCCCTTGTGCCTTGGCTAGCCGGACTGCCCCATAAACCTTGGGATTAATGGCCCTGTTGTCCTGGGCTGGCCGGCCACCTAATGGGAGCCACCTGGTTGGCTGTGGGCCCTGGCCCCACCCCAGCCTCGGGCCCAGGGGCTCCCGCAGAAATGGCTTTATTTGCAAATTTACACTTGGGGAGCAACACGGGGACTAGGGACTAGGACGGTTCGCCCTGGTCCTCCAGGAAACTAAGTTGTACCTCCTGTACCCAAGCCTTCCTTGCATATTACCCCCAGCCTCTACCACAGAGCACCCACCTGGGAGATGGCCCCATTTTCTCTCTGTGGGAGCAGTTCAGAAGGGCAGAGGGAGCCCAGTGTCCCTGGAGAGCCCCTCGGTGGGAACCCCATGGAGGGGACTCTGGATTCCCAGAGTAGTTCACCTGTCTTGCCTCTGAGTCCCTTCTAGGACTCTGCAATCCCACAGTCCTCTGCCCGCAGGGCCAGCCACGGTGGCATGGCCGCCTCCAGCAACCACCGGTTCTAGCCCATTCCTCCTCCTTGCTGTGGCATGAGGCAGAGGCTGAGGCAGAGGCAAGCTGGCAGGTAGGAGGTGCGATTACCCTCATTTCATAACTGGTTTAAGAGAGGCAGAGGGAGAAAGTCGGGCTCAGGAACCAAGAGGGACGGGGTGGGGGGGTGGATAGAAATGAGTAATCAGGGCTTTGCCTTGGAAAAGGAGGACAGAAGGAGTGGGTGAGCTGGCTGGAGGGAATATGGATGTGTGGTGATGCACTGTGGGGTGGGGGGCAGGAAGAGCTCCCTCTACAGAGACAGAGGGGGAAGAGTTGGGAGCAGGTAGAATGAGGCAGGCCCTGAGGCTGGGAGGAGCGGCCAAGGGCAAAGTGCTGTTCACTGAGGATCACAGGTCGGCCTGCTAGTGCTGGATCCAACTGGCCACAGGCTCCTCATCCTGTGAGGGAGAAGCTGGCCCGAGGAAAGGGGGGATGTATGAGACTGCACAGCTTTCCCCACAGGAGTGCACAGGAACACACACATGTACACACACATAAACTCAACCATGAGGATCTAGTCTATTCTAGTTTCACTTGGCTCAACACCCGAAGATGGTTTCTAGAGAGACGCCTGGGTAGCGCAGCCAGTTAAGCATCTGCCTTCAGCTCAGATCATGATCCCAAGGTCCTAGGATCGAGTCTCACATCAGGCTCCTTGCTCAATGGGAGTCTGCTTCTCCCTCTGCCTGCTGTTCCCCCTGCTTGTGCACTCTCTCGCGCTCTGAGAAATAAATATATAAAATCCTTAAAAAATAGATGGTTCTAGAAATGCAATATTAAACCTGGAAGGATCCAGGGAGGCCTGGACATATGTGGAGGCACATGAAGGCCTCTGATGGATAAGAGAAGTGAGGTAGGTGAAGGGGCTTCCCACAGTCACTCTGAGAGCTCAAGGGAACCTGGAGGACCTGGGACCAGAGCCTGCCTCTCCTGTAGCTGGAGGGAGTGTGGATCTCCGAGACTAAGTAAGAGGCCCCCAAGATGAGAGGACGCAGAGCCACCAGGGTGGTGAGGAAGGACACTAGGATTACTCACATCAATTAAGCATTCACTATATGCCAGACACGTGCCATATACCTGTCAGAATGTGTGTTGGCCCCCTGAATTCTCACACACATCACGTGAGGTAGAAATTAGAGTTAGGCCCCCCTGTTACTGACAAGGCTCAAAGAGGTGAAGGGACTTACAACGAGTAAGTAGAAGATCCTAGTTTGTCAGAGTTCAAGTTCAGGGCCTCAGTCCTACTGGGACCCCGGGCCCCCGTGCTGGCCAGGAGAGGGAGGCAGGATGGATGGGCCCGGTCACTGGGTCAGCTCCTGATCAGCGCCCCCAGCATTTAGGGAGGACAGTCTAAGTACCGTCTTTCCTGCGGTCCTCTCCTGGAAGAAGGGCCCCTTGCCGGCCAGGGCTGCCCACCAGACCGTGAGGACAGGGAGCTGTCATTCCTTCTGCTTCAGAACAAATATCTCTGACCTCACCCACAGCATGGCTGCATATGGGCTCCTGGGGAAGTCCAGAGATGTGGGAAGTTGTGCGCTGAGCCCCCAGGTGGGCCCAACTCCAGCCTTTTCCTTTCAGCTCCGCTGAGTGAGTGACACAGTCCAAGTCCCTTTCCAGCCCCAGGCCTCAGTGCCCCCATCTGGCCCATGATGGTGCGTCTATGTTGTCTGCGGGCTCTGCCAGCTCTGACAGTCTAGGAATCTATGACATAAGCACATGGAAAGAGAACTGACAGTCTCGGGCAGGCCATGCCAAGCACCAGATGAGGAGCGCTACAGCTTCTCAGTGTGGACATGGTGTTTGTGGGAAGCGAGGTCATGAGTAGGGTATCCAGTGAGGACAGATGGGCCCTCATTCATTCCTTCCAATGAGTGTGCATATGCTAAGCACCTACTGTGTGCCGGGTACTCTGCTGGGTGCTACTGATGTCACAGGGGGCCCTTCTCCTCCAGGAACCATACCCAGATCAACTGCATTACCTTGGGGACCAGTGACATGACAGACGGGCCTGCTTTGCCTATCCCAGTCATCAAGTCTCTGCCTTTCTCTTCCTCTTGCTCCGCCTCCTCCTCCTCCTCCCACCTCTCTTAGGTTTTGCCTTTTCACTTTTCTCTTTGTCTTTCCCCCCTCCCCTATTCGTAGTTCTGTCCACCCTCCTCCCCTGCCTTGAGTCTCACTAGTGATGGGAAGAGGGGTGGGAATTCCCACTTGAGCTCCCGTCAGCCCCGATGAGGACTTTTGGAAACCAAGGGAAGGATCATATTAGATAAGACTGGCCAAGCCCCAGCCTGGTAGCCATGGCCCCAGGGTCGTGGGGAGGGGCACCTGTGTGTGTAGGCCCCCATCAATGAGAGTCTGATCCAATGCTAGAACTACTCTCCCTTCCCCAGTCGAAAGGTAGGTTTGGGTTACAGTGGGGAAGACAGATTCCCCAGGGAAGGCTGATGAGCACAGAGTCGGGGACTCGGACCAGGAAAATGGCTTTTGGACAGATGCCACCTGTTCATTTCATGCCTGGAATTCCAACGGGGACTGGAGTTGAGGTGTCTGAGATGAGATGAAAAGAGAGCCCTGGGAATGGAATCCATCAGCAGACCTGGGTTCGAGGCCTCACATATGTAACCTTGGCTGAGCCTCTGTTCCTTTAAGTGTGAATAGAGATAATGCCAGTCACCCAGAGCGAGATCTAAGTGATCCAACCAAAGTGCTAGCACTTTACAAATGAGAGGGATGGCTGATCCCTTCCAGAGGCCAAGGACAGCGGGGCCACAGTGCTAGGGAACGGGGTCAGACTCTCGGCTAAGTGAGGGTAGAACCGGGAAGGAGAACTCTGTGAGGATTCAGAGCAGCAAGAGAAGATCACTGTGGGGGTGGGTCAGTGTGGGCACTGGAGTGGGGGGGCTGCTGTGCTGTAGCCACCAACGGGGCAGCAGAGGTGTCTTGTCCTCTGGCGGGAGCAGGGCATGATTCATTTTGCAGTCGTGCCCGGCACACCTCGCTGTGTGCAGAGACGGTCTGCTTATGGGGGTAAGAGCAGATACTTTTGAGTCAGAGAACACAGGGCTCAGATCTCAGTACAGTCCCTCCCTAGCTGGGTGGCCTTGGACCAGTCAGTTATCCTCAGAGCCTTGGCTCCCTTCATCTGTGCAAGTGGGCCTCTCAGGCCTTGTTTGTTGGGCTTGCCTGGTTCCTGGCATGAGTTTTCAAGTCCCTCATCTCTATACTGAGGCCTCAGTTTCCCCCTTATTCCAGAATGGAGTCTGGACCAAATGATGTATCAGATTCCAAGCAGCCCTAAGGTGCAGAAATGAGCCTCAGTTATCATCTGTGTTTTCTCTCTGGATCCAGTGAGTCAATCACCAGCAAGAATTTGATTGGGTGGGTGCTCTCTTAGGTGCTGGGGAATGGGGAAGGAGGGCCTTACTGGAGTGATGGGATGGAGGGCCCTGGGCCCTTAGAAACAAGGCTGCCAGCCTTCTCTCTCCCACAAGATGGCCTGTTAGAGCCCAGGTCAGCCCCTGAGCGTGACCGGGGGGCCACGACTAGAGACCCCACTGTCCTTGCGGCCTGTTTGGGCTTGCCCAGCACTCCCCGGGCTGCCCGGGGCCTGGTCCGTGGCAGGGTGGTCCCCGGGGGTGGGGCTGGGGTCTGGCGGGGACCCCATTGCCAGAGTGAGACTGGAGGCAGATCTGGGGCTGGGGCTCGGGAGCTTGGTTCCAGCAGCTGGGAGCAGAGAAGGCCCACTGGCCCAAGACCATGTGTTTCTCTTCCTCAGGAAGCACAAAGAAAGACTTAAAGGATTTAGACCTCAGGGGGAAAGAAAGAGAAGAGAATTAGAACCCAAATCCACATCTGGCCTGACAGTATGTCCTAACCCTAAACTCTCTGCACACCAAAAGGTGGGGGGCTGGGGGTGGGCAGTAGGAGAGAAGCTGGTTGCTCTCTCCAGTCTGCCTTTCTGGTGACATCACTGACTACAGAGGCAACCACAGGAGGCAGGGCTGACCACTCCCATCTGGGTCCGCCCAGACAGAGGAAGGAGAGAGGATGGGGCTTCTGGAGGAAGCTGCAGTTCCTCTTGGACACAGTGGAGATCCCCTCAGGACTTCCTTCTCAGCAGCAACAAAACAGGGCCCATCTTGCTCCCCTGCATGCAGAGTGATACTGTGATCGAGCTCTCTACAGAGAAAGGGGTGAGGCAGACACGCATGCCACCCCTTTGGAGTAGATGTTCTGCATGTTGATATCCCCAGGGTTAGTGTCACTGATTCTGCTCCCCGGGGCAGGGCCAGGGGTGGGGGGTGAGCAATGGCCAACAGTCCCTCCAAGTCTCCTCCAGCGGTTCAGAGGCATTTCCAACCGAGACCTGCAGCAGAATCAGCGCAGGCAGGGGCCCTCCCACTTTGCTCTACAGGGGAAGGGACTGGCAGGGTCACCAGGGAGCCAGGAGCAGTGGTGGGACTTGCCCTGATTGGGCATGGAACCTCTTCCCTTGGCCTCATCATCTCCTGAAAAGCACAAGGAAACGGAGTCCTCAGAAATAAAGGAGAACTGGTCCTTTGCACTGGGGTGGGCGGATGGCAGTTCTCCACATGAATAGTTAGTTGTTTGATGATTGTATGAAGGCACGCATAAATGAATGAATGAATAAATGAAAGAAGTACCCAGTGTTGGTGACCCACAAACTTCTGGCAGCTTGATGTCCTGCCGGAAGTAGTGTAACACGGGGAGCATGCCCTGCCAGCCACCCACACCAACGTCCCCTCCTTCTTCCCTTCTTCCTTCTGCCCAGGCTTTTGCCACATTTTCCTGTCCCCCTCCTCCCCCACTACTCCTCCCTGGCTCCTACCCAGCCCACCAGCTCCAAAGTCCCTGTCTCCTCTGCCTCGTGTGTGTGTCTGCTTGCGTGTGCAGCACAAAACCCACAGGCTATGAAACAAAGCAGGAGCTGCCTCACTCACGCTGTGCCTTTGATGTCTCCTTCCTGGCAGCTGTGGGACGCTGAGCCACCCTCCGCAGGCTTGGGTCCCCGGGGAAGGGATGGGTGTCGGTTGAGAAATTCCACACACAAAAGGACCAGGCCAGCAGGAACATGGGTCAGGGGAACCCAGCAAGCAGGAGACCTGGTAGGGAGGGCTGCCCTGCTGGATGGACCTGGGAGAGGTGTGTCTCTCCCTCAGCAGCCTTGCATCCAGGGGGGTCTTTAGGGACTAGCTGCTAACATGATCTGTAAATCACAACACCTGCCCCTCACATTAGTATAGCAATCAGGAGTGACCAAGTACTTTTGCATCCATTTGTCTACTCAATCTGCGCTATGGCACAGTTGGAAAAAGCTTTGGGGTCATGATGCTTGGGTTTGAATCCTGCTTCTGCTGCTGGGACATAGGGAAAGTCACTCATACCCTCAGAAGTTCAGTGTCTGCATCTTTAAAATGACGATAAGAATAACAATGCCTGGGGCACCTGGGTGGCTCAGTCTCTTAAGCATGTGCTTTTGGCTCAGGTCAAGACCCTGGGGTCCTGGGATCGAGTCCCACATCCACCTCCCTGCTCAGTGCGGAGCATGCTTCTCCCTCTACCTTTCACCCTCTACACTCCTCCCCCCCCCAGCTCGTTCTCTCTCTCTCTAACAAATAAATAAATAAATTTTAAAAAAGGAATAACAATGGCTGGGGACGCCTGGGTGGCTTTGTTGGTTAAGCGACCCTCTGCCTTTGGCTCAGGTCCTGATCCCAGGGTCTTGGGATCGAGTCCCAAGTCAGGCTCCCTGCTCAGTAGGGAGCCTGCTTCTCCCTCTCCCTGCCCCCCCCACCTGTGTGCGCACACGCATGCACGTGCATTCCCTCTCTCTCCATATCAAATAAATAAATAAAATCTTAAAAAAAAAAAGAACAACGATGCCTGGCTCATGTTGTTGCCGTGGGAGTAAATGAGTCAATCCGTGTACCACACCCAGAGCAGTGGCTGCCATGCAAACATCCACTATCTGTTGAATTTGTACTGTGTGCTAGATACCATGCTACGTTCTTTTATTCACTCAGCCTTTTCAAGAAATTCCATGAAGTAGAAGACGAAGCCGAAGCTTATGAAGGGGAAGCGAACTGCCCGTAGTCATAGAAGAATGGGTCAAGTTGGGATTTGAGTCAAGTGTGTCTGTCACCACAGCCCTTGCTCCTCGGGAGAACTGAAATTCAAAATACGGCATGTGTCTGGCAACCGGGCTAGTTCACCTCCCAAGCTTTTTAGAACTTGTCCTGTGTTGACTTTGTCTCCCGGGTGCGACAGACCCACACATCTCCCATCCCCTCGGGAACCTTCCTGTCTTTTGCTGTCCTGCCTAAATGGCACAGAGGGGAGGTGTTCTTTAAGGACAAGGGAGGGGGCGGTTTAAAGCTGGGCTCTGAGCACAGTGACCCTGTCCCATGTGTCCCTGGAATACAAGTGCCCAGGCCAGCAGGAGGCAGGCATACCTGCCTGCCTGCAGATACTGGTTCTGTCTGGTCCATGTCATCACTGGCTAGGTCTGCTTTGTGCTACAGGTGCTTTACCCATGACATGTGTTGGCACCTAATCCCTGGGAGGTGGGCCCGTACTCTCCATTCCTGGCTTAAGCACCACGTAAGGTGCCCTTGCCTGGTATCAGAGAGGCTGGGGAAGCTAGTCTTAAAGGGGAAGACTACGGAAACCAAGGGAAGAGGAAGAAGCAAAGGGGGCTCCCTGGCCCCTAACCCTTGTTCCCATGGGCCCGGCTTCTCCTCCTCCCCGTACCTCTCGGCACACACTAGCCCTGCCCAGAGCCAGCCATCACCTCTGCGCTCCAGTGTCTGCATCAAAAGTGATGAGAGCAGGACCCCCTGAGCTGCCACTTCCGAGGTCTTTCCACAGGCTGGGCTGCTATTTTCAGCCTTCTAACCAGAGATCTTCTTTAAAAATAAGTAAATAAATAAAAGATTTTATTTATTTATTTGACGGAGAGAGAGACAGCAAGAGAGGCAACACAAGCAGGGGGGTAGTGGCAGAGGGAGAAGCAGGCTTCCCACTGAGCAAGGATCCCAACATGGGGCTCAATCCCAGGACGCTGGGATCATGACCTGAGCTGAAGGCAGATGCTTAACAACTGAGCCACCCAGGCGCCCCATGGCTAGAGAACTTAAAGGAGGAAACACCGAGTGAGCCCCAACTCTGCACTGGGGGGCCGGACACAGGGGCTTTGGTTTCCCCTATTTAATCCTCATGGCTCTGGAGGCAAGTATTATTATGAACATGCTACCAATGAAAACAGCTGAGGTTCAGGGAGGCAAGTGCTTCATGAGTGTCCCACAGACAGTAAGTGGTGGAGCCTGTGTTAGTCTCAGGACAAGCTCCCAAGCAAAGGGGCACGTCCACGGTGCACTGGTTCTTGGTGGGATGGGGGAACCCGGCCAACTTGAGCTCGGCAGGGCTTGAGAAATGAGGCGTGCTGGACTTTAGGATTTGTCTGGGAGGTGAGGTTTTATTCCCGTGCATGTGCACTTAAAAAAAAGAGAGACATGGGACGCCTGGGTGGCTCAGTTGGTTGGACGACTGCTTTCAGCTCAGGTCATGATCTCGGAGTCCCGGGATCGAGTTCCACATCGGGCTCCCAGCTCCACGGGGAGTCTGCTTCTCCCTCTGACCTTCTCCTAGCTCATGCTCTCTCTCACTGCCTCTCTTTCAAATAAATAAATAAAATCTTTAAAAAAAAAAAAAGAGAGAGAGACAGAAAGAGAGAGGTGACTCATTTCCATGAAAGTGTTTAGGAAACATATTCCCTGTCTTCCCTGCCTCCTTGGACGGAGCATAATCGAGCTCTTTCTAAAGTTCTGGGGGCATCGTCATTAAGGCCCCCATCATTATTAACCCTGGCTATCGTGATCTCCTCAGGCCTGTTTCCCCTGCACGAAATGGCCCCAGTTTGTTTGCGATCTTTGAGCTCTCATACCTGCTTGGGGTTGTTTTGTATTTTACTGGTTTTGCTGCCTACTCCCCTGCTGTCAGGCCGTCAACTCTCACTTCTTGACACTTTTAGTGTGCCTGCTCCCAGCAGCCCCTCTGCCCTCCTTTTGATTTACTGCTTCTAATTTGCTGTGGGCTTGGGAACCAGATAACCAAGCTTGTCAGAGTAAACAAGAAGGGAAACGCTACAGAGGGTCCTCCCACAGGTACTGGGCCTGGGCTTTAGGGGGGACAGCCCAGGGCCTAAGGAGCAGCCCCCCAGGGCTCCGTCCTAAAGCCTTTGGCCGTACATCCATTCTGTCGGGACCCTCTTCATCCTGACTTATAACAGGGGTGATCTCTGGACTGGGCTGAGTCTGAGTCCAGGCCTTACTTAGCCCTAACCTGACTGGTCTCCCTGACCCTCTCCCTGGCCACACCATTGAGGAATCTTGTCGAGCAGCTGAGTTAGAGGGATGGAGGGCCACCTTTGCCCCAGAGGCCCTGCAGAGAGGGGATCCCTCTCTCTGCCTGTCCCCAGTCCTGCCCACGGGCCGAGGGACTCATTCCAACGCTCATCACAGCCTGGAGTCCCACTGGAGGCCTCCGAGCCTGGGTCGACAGGGCCCATCTCTGCTTACATTGAGGTCTCATCCCTCATGCTCTTACAGTTGTCCCCCCACCTAAGCCCCCCAACTCTGGCAGGAAATGGGCTAAGCTGAGCCTGCCTGGCTTGCCACCTTAGCAGTCCAAGGGCCTGCTTCTCCCCCAGCCTGGGAGAGGGAGGCGCCACTGGGGGGGAAGCACCGAGGCAGATTTAGGACTTGGGTGGAGTTTGAAGCCCCCAAAAGCCATTTTTCAACCTGAAAACTGAACCAGGCTGGTCTGGAATTGTGGCTGGAGGATAAATGTGGACCCCATGGTGTCATTTTATGGTCAATTTTCAGAGTGTAACTGCACTTTAAGCACTAACGCTGAGTAGCAGGAAAAAACTTCTTAACCGTAAGATCTATTAAGAGTGCAGAGCTGGCTCCCAGCGGCGAGGTGGGAATGCATAGACGTGAATCATTGGAAACAGGTCTAGCCCAGGCGCTAGGGAATAGCTGGGCTGCGGGGAGGGAGTGGGAAGGACTGGAAGGAGGAGAGGGTGCCTAGAGCTCCTTGGGCCCTGACGGTGGGTGGCAGTGGCGGCGGAAGTCTCCTTTCCCGGGGCCTCAGTCCAGAATCCCACCCACTCTGGGCTCGGCGGCTCCAAGCAGGACCTGGGAAAAGAGCACCTGGGCCAGCAGCCGACCTGGAGGGCGGTGGCAAGGCAGGAGGGCCAGGGCTGCTGAGCTGGACGGGACTGAGGCCTCCGTCTCCCTGGTTGTCTTGTTCCATGTCAATTACCAGCCTAAGCAAGCTTTTCAACCAGACATGGTCAGCCCCCCAGGGAAATGGGACTAGAGGCCAAGGAAGGTCTGGGTTATTTGGGGTTAAATAGCTACAGGAGGAAGCAGAGTCTGGGGAGGTTGGGGGAGGGTGGAGGGTACAGAGAAGGAGGCTGGGGATGGCAGATAGAAGGGGAATCTGGGGACGAAAAGATCCACGAGGTTCCTTCCAGCTGGAAAAGTCTCTGGCTCTAAGGAACATGAGAGTGAGGAGGCAAACTGAGCGCTAGACAGGACCTCCAACCAGCCACAGGCAAGTATCCTCATCTCCGGTCTCAGGGCCGTGGTCCGCTCATTGGTATGCCTATCAAGAGCCCATCTCTTGGGAAGATGCAGGGCTTGGGCTGGCAAGCATGGGCACTGGAGGACACCCATTAGGGGAAGGACAAAAAGCAAGGCTCAGGCCTGGCAGTGAAGAGATCTCAGCTGGGCCATGATTTGCTATGTGATCTCAAGCAAGTCTCTTTCCCTCTCTGGGCTGAAATGTACTCTTTGGTAGCCCATTGTGTGGAAGGAGGGCCAGGACTGGAATTTGAACCTGATCAATTCCTTTTACCCTCAGAGTAGAAGCTTCTTGCCAGGTAGAACATTCCAGGTTTTCTTGGTCTGGTGTGCTCTAGGACAGGATTTCCTGGGGGTTGAAAATAGAAATAGAAAGAGGCACACACACACACACACACACACACACATATGCACACACATTCACTCACTCACTCACTCACTCACTCGCTAGATGCTAGGGAATATTTAAGAGCTTTTTACAAATAGTAACTCACTTAATTTTCATGGCAGCTCTGCAAGGTAGGTACTAATGTCTCCATTTCATACATGAGGAAACTGAGGCACAGAGAGGTCAACAGACAGACTCAAGCACCAAACCAACTCTAAACTCAAAGACACTTGCTCAGCCTCCTTTCTGGTTTCTTTCTCCAGATCAGTGACCCCACCTCCCTCACCCCCTTCCAGGGCTTTGTTTCTCAATCACGGGGGCTTTCACAAACCGGGCTGCGTGAGGGCTCCCCTGCCTGAGCCAACTGGCCTCCTTGAGGTGCCCTTCACCTCCCCGTACTCCCTCCATTCCCTCCCCTCCTCTCTTGGCGAGCTGAGCCAGGCTCAGGTTTCTCCTTTTCCAGGCCGTCTCCTGCCTTGGGCTGGGCTCACTGACGAGATCTTGCTGACCTTGTACTTTCCATCCACCCTGGGGCTCTGGGCTCTGAAGGGACATATGAAGAGTACTGCACAGACTAATGAAAGGCTGGCCTCTTGCCCTTGGCCCCTTGTCCGAGAGAATGCACCCCCCCAGTGCCACCGAGCAGGCCTGACTAGGCCCCCACGGGTCTCTCTGAGCAGATCTAGGGTAGAAGCTTTGCTGAGGGCACTGGAAGAATTAAGGATGAGGACTGGGTACAATGTCCTTCTGGTTGTGTCAGAATCACAATGCAGTACCAACTCTGCCTAGCATCGGAGTCCTTTCCTCTTCAAGCTCCGTCCTTAGGAATCATAGCATTGCAGAGGGTTACAGCTGGATGGGCTCTTAGAAATCACCAGAGTCCAGACCTTTTGGTTCCAGGTGGGTAGCCTGAAGCCCAGAGAGAGCAAGGATGTACTCAAAGTTGCACAGCAAGACAGCCAGGGAAGCACAGTATAACCTAGGGTTCCAGAATCTTCCAGGTGACTGCCTTTTCCACTCAGCTCCTTGCAAGGCCTCTGGGGTCAGCTGTGTGCTCTTCGGGGTGACTCCGCTTGGGTCCCCACCCCTCACCGTGCACAAGATGTCCTCCTATCCACACGTACCCTGCCCCAGGGATGCAGACCCTTGGGAGTGAAGCGGGAGACACCCAGAATCCCAGACGAAAGGCAGAGACCAGGATGGCAGGGACTGAAACTGGGCCTCTGGAGTGGGAGTGGGCCTTCTGAGGCATGAGCTTGCCCTGTTTTTTTCCTGCCTTAGGGTCTCGCACAGACCCCTTGTGAGCTCCCCTCGAGGAAAATAGAGGCTGAGGGGAAACCCCCAGGCTCACTGTTTTGGTCTCTACCGATGCTTGAAAGTCTTGGAGGTCTCCAGCAGTCACTGACCCAGCCGCTGGGTTCTCCATCACACCTGCCTCCCTCAGGAGCCCTGAGTCCAATCTGGTGCCCTCTCCTACCTGATTTTCCAGGCTGCCCTGGGCCACCCAGGCTAGCTGAGCACTGTGGCCACAAGGGGGCACTAGCGCTCCATGGCTCTGGCGGGCTCGGGGCAGGGGGGCGGCGGGGGCTGCTTTCTCCCGGCTTGGGGTGGGGGCAGCAGGAGTTTGTGTTGGGCTCCCCCACTCCTGGCACCCTCCCATTTCCTCTTGGAAGTCTCCCTAATCCTCTTATACCGAGGGTCACGTCCCGGTCCCCGCGACGAGGTGTTTCATTTCAACTGGCCCCCACTACCCCTGGGGGAGCTCCATGAAAGGTGGGGAGAGGAGACCCCTTGGCCACAGAACCAGTTTCCTTGTTGCTTCCTTCAGCTTTCCTCTTTTGGGGGTGTCTGTCTCCTACCTGCTCACCCTCCTTTCCTTTCCTGGCCTGACTTCTTGCTTCTCATAGCCCTTGCTTCAAATCTCCTCTTCTGGGGTCTGTGCTCTTCTTTCTCCCTTATCAACTTCCACTCCCTCCTTCTCCTCACCAATGGCCCTCTTTCTCTCTCTTCCCTTCTCTCCTGGCCTTCCCTCTCCCTTCTCTGCTTCCTCTCTCCTCTCCCTTCTGCCTTTGCTCCCCAGTGACCCCTCAGGCTGGACCAGGGGAGTAGGCCTTGGCCCCAGCCCTGGCCTTCCACAAGCTGGCACAGGGAGTCAGGTAGGGGAAGTCAGTCGCTGCTGGAATCTGGGAGTGGAAGAGGCTCTGGGTCAGAAACTCTCTTCAGTTCACTTAGCAAAGGCAGCCTCTGGGAGTGGGCGGGGGTGGATTTAAAGAATCCAGATACTGGGGCCTGGTCTCAGCTCTGGCTTTTACTGGCTGTGTGGCTTTTCCCATCTGCTCCCTGGGCTTCAGCTTGCCCCCCCAAGACAATGTGTGCTAGATCTCTTAGGACTCTTCCAGCTTGCGATTTTATTTTATTTTATTTTATTTTATTTTATTTTATTTTATTTTTCAGCAATGACTCTCCATCCCAGGAGGCCTTGAGCATTGCTTCTTCCAGATCCGCCTTCCCAGATTTGTCCTCATCATTCCCCTTGGTGTGACGGACAGGGTCTGGCCAGTGTCTGTGTGCTGCACTGGGAGAAGGCTGGGGTTGGACGTGGGCCATAAAGTCAGTGTGCTGAGGAATCTGTCTGGCATATTCGCTCACTGCCTTTGGAGGCCCCCGGGTAGGTCTTGGGGCAGATAATTGCAGAATATCCACACTGGAAGAGGCCCGGGGAGGAGGTAAGTCAAACATCGGTTGTAGACCCCACATAGGACCCACTCCCCCTGATCTCTACCCCTGAGATACAAACCCAAGGCCCACAGCCTGCTTTCTATGTCTCAGCTTTCAGAAGAATCCAACCCTTCCCTGTGGTATAAATAAAGAAACCAAGGTCCAAAGAGGGCCAAAGCCTTGCCCAGGTACACGAAGGAAGGCAGTGGCAAAGTGAGGCTGGGCCCCAGACCTCCTGCCTCCCAGACGTGGGCATTCAGGGGCTCTGAGGATGTGGGCGAGGCCATGCACTGGGTAGCTAAAGTGAAGGGAGAGGTGCATGTCCTCACCCACGGGCATGGCAAAGCTGGGGCCGGGGTTGGAGGCGGAAGCGGGTAAAGACCGTTGGTGGCTCCCACTGCTTGTGATGGGCGCACACTCATCATGGCAGTAAGGCAGACCTGGGACTGCTGGCGGTCCCTACCACAGCTGGAGGGTGGCACCCGAAGCTGCCAGTATGATTTATCACATTCTCCCTTTCTCCCCTCAGGCCCCAACCTTCTTGCAGACCCCAGAGAGGGCCCAGCCTGACTTCCAGGCAATTCACCTGTTTTTGATTTGAGACTCAGGTGGACTTTTCTTTCTTCTCATCAAAGCAGTGGTGAGGGGAAGGCAGGGCCCCATCCATCACCCCAGCCTCTCAGCAGCCTTGGAGAGGGGGAGGAGATGGGAGGGAAAGGCCCAGGGATCTTGCAGTCTCCTTAATTCCCAATGGGAGCCTCCCAGATAGCCAGGCAGAGCATCACTGGCCCAGACGTTGAGATCTTGGCTGCAAATGCTCAGGAGACAGACCACCTAGAGGTTCCTCCATTAGTACTCCAGATCCCTGGAGGTCCCCCAGCCAAGTTTTCTTTTCCATCCCCTGCTTCCTGGGTGGGGTGGTGTCTGGGAGGGGTTTGGGTCCCAAACAAAAGCAGAACAAAGATTTGGCACCCAGGGAAAGAGGAAGAGGGAGAGGGTAGAAACTTCATTTGGTTCTTATCACCTACTCTGTTCAACCTGTGATCCGTGCCATTTGGCCCTCTGGGTGCCATCCCATCCTCCAGATAAGGAAACTGAGGCTCAGAGAAGCACTATGTTGTATCCAAGGTCAAATTGCAAGAGAGTCAGTAATGGGAGTCAGATTCCAGGTCAGAGATGTTTGGCTCCACAGATAAGGCAGAGGAGGGGGGTGGGGTGTCTGGATGCTGGCCCAGCCAGGAGAGAGATGAGC